>NC_081408.1:659658706-659803706 GCF_030272615.1 Cryptomeria japonica
CATCAATGACAAAATAATAATATCAAGACAGTAAAACATCTTTAATTAGTTATATCCATAATCCTCAACAACCTTCTCAATATCCTTGTGAAATGCCAACAATCTTTCATTGTCTATTACAATGCAATATTGCCAACAATCTCCCCCTTTGGCATTGATGGCAAAACCAATTGATTTGTCCTTTAAAAAAAATTGGATTGTTGTGATTCAGAAATGTTGAAATGCTCTCCCCCATACATTAGACTTCTCATGTTTTCAGTCTTCTACCTTGATAGGTCTTCTCTCAGTATTCTCTTCTTTATAGTAGTCTTCTTCCCCTTTGTAGGTCTTCTTCCCCTTTGACAAAAATGCCAAAAAGTAAAGAACTAAAACATAATTTCTTTCTGTAAGAAGTGATTTCCTGTTGTTGTGTATCAACTGAGTCTCGGTCAAAGCATTTGTCTTCAATTCCTGTTCCCTGTATAATTCCTATATTAATTCCTGTACACTTTTAGAAAACATCCTAAAGTGTATAACTCAGCATCAACTCCCAAAAGATATTCAATAGAGTCATCGGATTGATGCTTTCACCGAACTCGGTCAGTGAGTAGAAGATAGGGGTAGGACCCCTAACTTACTTCTGAGATATTCAAAAGTGTCCTTTGATAGTGATTTGGTGAAGATATCTGCTATTTTCTCCTTTGTGCTAACATACTCCAATACCACTTTCTTCTCTTGAGCTTCTTCTCTAAGATAATGATATTTGATAGATATGTGCTTTGTCTTAGAGTGCATAACAGGATTCTTTGAAATATTAATGGCACTAGTATTGTCACAGAATATAGTTACTGGCTCAGTAACTTTCTCATTTATACCTTCCAATAGTTCTTTGATCCATGCATTGTTGGTACAATTCAATGCTGCAGCAACATATTCAGCTTTTGTTGTTGACTGTGAAACACATCCTTGTTTCTTGCTAAGCCAACTCACTAGTCTTTCTCCTAAAAAGAAAGCTCCTCCACTTGTGCTTTTCCTATCATCAATGTTGCCTACCCAATCAGCATCAGTATAAACTTTTAAATCAAAATCATTTCCTTTCTGATATACTAAGCCATAATCCTCTGTGCCTTTCAAGTATCTAAAAATTCTTTTGATTGTTGTCATGTGTGTTTCCTTAGGATCTGCAGAGAATCTTGCAACTATACCTACTGCATGTGCTATGTCTGGTCTACTGTGAACAACATATTGTAGTTTTCCAATCATGGATCGGTAGAGTGTCTCATCAATAGATGCAGATTCATCATTCTTTGATAATTTACAGTTGGTAGTCATAGGAGTACTTACTGGTTTTGAATCCTCCATTCCAAATTTCTTCAAGATTTCCTTTATGTACTTGGATTGAGTAATGAAAATCTCATTTTTCATTTGCAGTATCTATAAACCTATAAAATACTTTATCTCACCGATTAATGACATCTCAAATTCTTTTCTCATTTCATTTCCAAAGTTCTTGCATAAAGAGTCATTTCCACAAAATTTAACATCATCAACAAATATGGCTGAGATCAGTATTCCATTTTCATCATTCTTCATGTACATGTTGTTGTTCTCACTTGTCCTTATAAAACCAATCTTAATCAAATAAGAGTGCAATCTTTCATACCATGCTCTTGGTGCTTGTTTCAAACCATATAAAGCTTTGTTCAATTTACATACCTGATCTTTATTATTGTCTTCAACAAATCCTTCAGGTTGTTCAATGAAAAATTCTTCTTCTAATATTCCATTCAGAAATGCAGATTTGACATCCATTTGATATATCTTGAAGTTCTTGAAAGCAACATAGGCCAACAATGTTCTTACTCCTTCAAGTCTAGCAACAGGTGCAAAAGTTTCACCATAATCAATTCCTTCTTCTTGAGCATAACCTTTGCAAACTAGTCTTGCTTTGTTTCGAATGACTTCTCCTTTTTCATTTAGCTTGTTTCTGAAAATCCACTTTGTACCAATTACATTCTTGTCCTTTGGTCTTGGGATTAGTGTCCCTGTGTCATTCTTCTTGATTTGATCAATCTCTTCTGTCATAGCATTTATCCAATCTACATTGTTAAATGCCTCTTTCACTATTCTTGGTTCAAATTCAGATATCAAACATGTGTTTTGTCTCAGTTTGTTCCTTGTCATCACTGGATCATCCTTATCTCCTATAATCTAACTTGGTGCATGATGTCTTCTGACATGCTTGGCTAATACAGGCTTGGTAGGCTCTATATGATCTTCTTCATCACTCGGTAACTGGATATTCTCTTCATTTTCTTCAACAGTCTTCTCGGTAGGATTTCTCGATTGCACATAGACAAATTCATCATAGTCTTCTGGTTCTTTGGAATTTCCTTCATCATTTCTTTCTGCAAATTCATCAATTTTCACATTTGCACTTTCTACTATTTTGTTAAATGATTTGATCAAACATTTAAATGCTTTGCTAACCTAGGAATGTTCCTTCTTCACTTTTCTGATCAAATTTGCCATTTCTATCATCTTTATAAACATAGCATCTACTTCCAAAGATTTTAAAATAACTAATATTAGGTTTCTTATCATACCAGATCTCATATGGTGTCTTCAAAGTGCCTTTCTTCAATTGAACTTGGTTCAAGGTGTAAACTATTGTGCTTATTGCTTCTCTTCAAAATGTTTGTGGCACCTTCTTTTCAATCATCGGTGTTCTAGCACAATCCACAATAGATCTGTTTCTTCTCTCAGCTATTCCATTCTACTGTGGAGTTCTCAGTGTAGAGACTTGTCTTTTAATACCATGATCATTGCAAAATAAGTTGAACTCATCAGATGTGAACTCTCCTCCTCTATCTGATCTAAGACATTTCAGTTGTCTTCCTGTTTCATTTTCAACTCTTGCCTTGTACCATTTAAACATTTGAAAAGCTTTTGATTTTTCTTTTAAAAACATAACTGACATCATCCTTGAATAGTCATCCACAAATAATATGAAATACTTATCACCATAATAACTTTGAACTTTCATAGGACCACAAAGATCAATGTGCACTAGATCTAAAATTCCCTTAGAAGTGTAAGACTTACTTGTAAAGCTTGATCTTATCATCTTACCCATCTGGCATCCTCGGCACATAGCATTCTCAGGTTTTTCAAGACTTGGTAGACCTCTTACTCTGTGTTTCTTACTTATTTTGATCGGATTATAAAAATTTACATGACAAAACCTTTTATGCCATAACCAGGTATCATCAATCTTTGCATGCAAACACTTATTCTGAGTTGAGTCAAGGTGAAATGTATTACCTTTTGTTTGTGTCCCGGTAGCAGCTAACTTTCCATTCTTGTCATGAACTTTGACAATTCCTTTTTGAAATTCTATTTGGTAACTTGTGTTGTTTAGTTGTGCTACACTCAACAAATTGTATTTCAAACCTTCAACCCAATAAACATCATTGCATCTTGCATTATCAAGAAGTGTTATAGATCCTTTACCTCTTACTGGACATGGTGCATCATTACCAAATCTAACATAGCATCCATCATAATCTTCTAACATAACAAACTTGTGTTTATCTCCTGTCATATGATGTGAGCACCCACTATCTATAATCCAAGAATAATTAGTGTTTATGTGAGATATTAGGGCTTTTTCTTCATACCTTTCTTCATTTGAGCCATCTTTGATAGCCACATAAACTACTTCCTCTGTATCAGTATCATCTGATTTATCATCGTTAGATTCCTCATCAGCTATTAGGCATGTCTTTCTATCTCTTCTTCTAAAATCTTGGTGTCCTCTGTAATGGTTATCTTTCTGTTTGTCATCTCGGTAATCTCTCTTTTCAGTAAAATCTTTGTCAGGACAGTTAGAAGCCATATGTCCTATCTTATCACAATTGAAACATTTCAAAGGTAGATTTCCTTTATACTTACCTTTGCCTCTCGGTAACCTTTTGGCTAATAGTGCTTCAAACTCTTCTTGCTTTCTGATTTCTTCATACTGTTTGTGTTCTTCTTCCATGTTCTTCTTAAATCTTTCACTTGCTCCACTGTGATCTACTTCAAAGTACTTATACTTTCTTTCATTGTAATCATTAGATTCATCAAGATGAAAAGAACTAAATGTAGATTCAACTTTATTTACCGAAGATCCACTATTATCAAAATTACTTAACTCAAATGCATGTAGCTTACCAATGGTTGCATCCAAGGAAATTGGCATGTTAGGTACCGACCTCAATTCATTGATTGCAGAAACTCGGATTGCATAAGCTGGTAGAAGGGTTCTCAACAACTTACTTGTTATATCCTTTTCTTCAATAGTTCCACCTACTCCTTTGATTTGATTGACAATCTCCTTTAGTTTTGTACTGTACTGAGTTATGTTCTCAACTTCATTCATCCTCATAGATTCAAGTTGTCCTCTTAGACTGTCTACTTTTGCTCTTTGAACATGTTCATCTCCTCCATATACTTATATGAGCTTATCCCACATTGCCTTTGCATCATTGCAGCCTTCTAGATCATTAAACTCTAAATCAGTCAATGCAGATGTTATTTCAATCATTGCTTGAATATGTTCTTGCTTTGCCTTTATCTCTTCTATAGTCAATGGATAGGTGCTCGGTGTAACAAAATCATTCTCCAGATAGTATATAGCATATTCTCCAACTCCTGATAGATGTAGCTTCATCCTTTTCTACCATGTAGAGAAACTTGACTTATTTAGCTTTGGTGCATCCCTCTTATACATCTTTGGATCTTTAACTCAAGTGCCTTTAAACTTTCCTTCCAGAGTCCAAAGCTCTGATACCAATTGATAGTTCTGATACTTAATATAAGTAAATATCCAATAGCCAACAAGATGAGAGGGGGGGGGTGAATCATACAAACTTAATCATCCATAAAAACATCAAATTCAACCTCGGTAACATATATATCAGTAATATAACCAAAATTGTTAAACATACAAACTCAAAAGCATATGAACAATATAAACCTCATAACACTAGATTTAACGTGGAAACCCAAATAGGGAAAAACCACTGTGGGATTTCGGACCCACTAAGAAATATACTCTTCTAGAGTATGCTAGGTTAAAAGCAAATCATGTTAAAGATTACAAACACATTGCTAGATGTGACCCGGTTAAGGGATTTCCCTCAGATCTGTTAGGATCTTCACTTTGTTAGAAGTGACCTTGTTAAAGGATTTCAAACACTCAATCAGAATGTCACCTTGCTAGAGGGTTTACATATAAGACTGTTAAGTCCACTCGGTTAAGAGATTTTCTGTCACTTTCACAAAATAACATTAATAAAAATCTATCTGCAACTTCACATCTAAAATGCTAAAGCAGATTCCTATTTGTTCAATACAATCTAGACATAGAACTAATCTTGTCTATCTGTTGGGCTTCTATACTCTATTATTCTAACAGGTCTTCAAGCTTTTGTGCTCGATAATCACTATGTAGCATCCCTGTGCATACACTTGCCTGCATACATTGTTTATCAACAGTTTCCTATTTATAAACAATTAGGTAACTGCTTAATCTCCTTGATCACATTTCCCATGATCAATCATAGCCATCAGATCTTCTATCCTGTCCAGGTTCAATGCATCTTTTGATCTGAAAATGTTTTACCCCACCTTGGAACTTGTATAATAGTCTTGGAACTTGTGTCAGGGTATTGCGGTTCAATCTAAGCTGTAGATCTTCATGCCAACTTTCCATTGCCTTAGATTCGTTAACAAACTTCTTCCACGGCTCACCAATCATTTGATCCGCTCCAGCTCATCAGCTTCCTTCATTAAATACCACATGTAAACATTTAATGCATTATGTTATAGCTCGGTTACAACTCGATGAATACTAAACTCCACTCGGTAGACATTCCACCTTCATTAACCGATAGTGATAACCTTAGGGTTTACCGACTAGGTTCTTTGCTTGATAACATAGTATAGTATTAACCTTTACAATTTACAACATATGTATGATGTTAAAACAATCTAAAACATCATGATCTCATCATTGTCTGACTCGGTAGTAGTTGCCCATTGAATACCTTATTCATGATATCCTTTCCTGTGTCTTTTACCAACA
Organism: Cryptomeria japonica; assembly: GCF_030272615.1. Lineage (NCBI taxonomy): Eukaryota > Viridiplantae > Streptophyta > Pinopsida > Cupressales > Cupressaceae > Cryptomeria > Cryptomeria japonica. The sequence continues at coordinate 659,664,816 of NC_081408.1, forward strand.
TCTTTATAATCTTTATATCATACTTCTCAAGATATGGCAACATCATACTGAATTAGAAAATCAATTTCTTGACATCAATGACAAAATAATAATATCAAGATAGTAAAACATCTTTAATCAGTTATATCCATAATCATCAATAACCTTCTCAATATCCTTATGAAATGCCAACAATCTTTCATTGTCTGTTATAATGCAATATTGCCAACAGCGTGAACACCATGTTTTTCACATGGAAACCAAAATAGGGAAAAACCACGGTGGGAATTGGTACCCACAAATAATTTGCACTCTTTTGAAATGCGCCCTGTTAGGAGCCAAGCCCGGTTAGAAGCTTACTATGATGCCCTGCTAGGAGCAGACCCTATTAAGAGTCACCCGGTTAAGGAATTTACCTCATCCCTATTAGAAGCTTTGATCTGTTAGGATCAACCTCGCAAGAGGATTTATAACTCAGATATTGAGTCACCCTATTAGGGGATTTTACAATGTGAAGCTTGTTAGGACCTACTCGATTAAGGGATTTTAGCTATTGTAATTGTTAGAGAACAACAGTGAATGATCTGTGTATAGAACTCTACTGCTTGCTTTATCAGATCCAATTAAGTTCTAAGTCTGCATCTCTCTGGTATATCTTCTCACACACACTGGTTTAGCTTCTCACACTTTTCAAAATCACCGACACTCCAAAACATCAACCTTGTCGACATAAATAACTTTTACAACTAGGTCGGGATCAAAACCCTAAGACTTACTATATAGATCATCACAAATCTTTATAACTCATTACACATCATCATATGGATCATTACAATCAATTACAAATCAATATCAGTCATTGAATGATCATAAATCATCACAGCAAGTTGATCAAGTACAAAGTCAAACCCTTAGCACATTCCCAAGAAATTCATTCTCCAAACGCACCAAATTATCTTTCAAACTCATCACATGGTTTGTGTTGCATTATCATCAAGACATTAACTTGATGTAGATCACCGCCAAACCAAAAATCATTACCGATTAAGAGAAATTTTTACCGATCCTTAAACCCTTCTTAAACCTTGGCAAAACTTCATCAAAAATTCAAAACATGTCTTGCAATAACCATCATAGAATGTGGTTCCGATTACATACTCAAATCCATCATAAACATTTATTGTGATGCTAAAAATGTGGTATATAGAAAGGCATACACATATAATGAGACAATAAAAACATAATGAAAAGCTTAATTGAAAACTAAATTAAAGATGCAAACCACAAGCCTTCCTTGGAATGTCCCATTTTCCTCTATTCTTGAGGACCTTGAAGGTGTTTGATTGATTGGCTCTTAGTGGAGCAATGACCTCCAAAGTGGCAACTCAAGAGTTGAGTAGCTAATTGATCATTATTGATTATGCAAATGATATGAAATGCATGATCTAAGAAACTATATTAACATGATATGATTAATCCAAAATGCTAATTACTAGATAATTGAAATGTAAATTGCCTATAGAAATGATGCTAAAAATATGAATGCAAGGGATCCTTATTGCTCCAAAATGGGGGATATTTATAGGAATTCCAAGGCCAAAGATGAGGTGGCAAGAATCATCTAGATCTGATATGAAGATACCAAGGGCCAAGATTGAGGAAGTTGGAGAAGAGGTTGGAGGAAGGGACACTTGTCATCTTTGTGGTGACAAGTGTCAAGGAGCCTTTCTCGTGAGAGGGCAAGTGTCCAAGGGAGGGGACATGTGGAAAAAGTGTCATGTGTCTCAAGGGGAGAATATCCACACCATAGGAGGTTAGGATAAGGAGGTTAGGATGTGAAAAATAGGATAGGGTTAGTTAAACCCAAGGTTAGGTGGAATGGGTTAGGCTAGGGGATGGTTAGGTTAGGTGGTTAAAAGTTAGGAGCCATGTACTCATTTGAATTTAGAAATTCAATTTCTTTGGAAAATGATAATTAATCTCAACAAACTTGAGTTTGTTAATCTTAATAAGGAATTAGAAGAATTGATTAAAATGAGGGGAATTAATTAATTTAGAATTAATTAATCAAAAGGGGATATGAAATGAATATATAAATAAATCATGTAGATTTATTTACTAGTAGATGAATAGAGAAATTAATCAAATTTCTTGTGAATTCAATTAATTGGGAAGGGGGATTAATCAAATAACTGCATATTTAATTAGCTATCTTCAGACCATTTTTAGGTGTATACATTTTGCCCCTCTTTGAAGAGAGGTGTAATGACGCGTTGATTCAAAGAATAATCTCAATGTGATATTGGTTTGATAGGATGCCCCAATCATTGATTGCTAAATTGTGATACAATGATGCCCCCTTGGGAGATCAATTGAGATAATTGACCTTTGGAGTTTTTGGATCTTTTCAAAATTGATTTCCCGATAGATTATTGGATGATTCCTGCAATTGTGGTTGATGAAAGTGTGATTTCTTTGATCACTTTGATGTTGTTCTTGATGTGATGATTTATAGAGTTTGATTGAATTGATAAGATGTAGATTTCATCTGGTTTCAGGAAGGACACCTCCTATATAAGACAAAGATGATCAAAGCGTCTAGTTTGTTGATATCATGTTGCAGGAAGATTCAGATATGCTGATGTGGGTTCATTTGGGGGGGTAGCATATTAAGATTTGTGTTGGGTCGACAATATTTGGAGAGAGATGAGTCATCATTTTGATTGTGTATACACTTATGATGATACATTGATTATTCGTGCGATAGATTTGGCCTTGGATAAGATGAGCTTTTGTGGTCCCATGCAAAATGAAATGCAAATCTACTTAAAAAATGCAAATGCAAAATAAAATAAAATGCGGCGATCGGACTAGTCATGTGGTCATTGCTTTGTTTCATCATTGAGCCTTTAAAATGTGGGAAGTGAGTGCAAACATCAATGGTATAATTGAACCATGATGACCTGAGCACTACTTTCTTGCGTTTTGATATTACAAGTTAGCACAAGCATCGAGGTATAATTGAACTAAGATGACCTGAGTGTTGCTTGCATAAAACAGGCAATATTAACCATTTCTATATGCAAGTCCGAAATGTCTTCCTTGATACTTTGATGATCATGTCCTGAGACAACTTTGCACATATTAACGATTAATTTACAGATAGTAGACAAGAAAAATATCATGTTCCTTCCTTGTTCCTCTAGTCAAACACATCCTGGAGTCACTAAGAAATCATGATAGCAAAAAATCAAAATAAAATAGTTGAGACATTATTGTCAAAGTGTTAAAATCATTAGTCAAAATATATCATCCATTGTTATGTGTTTGTCATGTTTAGACTGATATGTGATAGTTGATGGTTGACAATGTGATATTATGTTCAACGGTGGATGTCTCTCAGTTTTTTTGCTTGCCAAGTGTTGCCTAATTGTTGTTCTACCTATTTGATTAAGCTCAAAATGATGAAAATTTTTGCCCCCGGCTAGGTTTAGGATTTTGCCCCAAGTCTAGAAACAAACTTTATTATGATATATACAATGATCCAAACCAAGAAAATAAAACACCTGGGATGCCTGCGTATGTACAAAATCTTTATGATGGATATGAACAATGCTGATAGAAATGAATGCAAGCGGAAGGATGCATGAACCAATAGATGGAAGAGCTAGCTGACAGATAGCGTCTGTTTGCCAAGTTTTTACCATTTGTTGTTATTGCACTTTTTCCCATATTTGATTTTTTTTATTTTTTCATTGTTTTTCACTGTTTTTTTACTTTCGGCTTTTCCACTGTTTTTTGGATTTTTTCTGCTTTTTCACTATTTTTGATTTTCTTCTTTTTCACTATTTTGGGATTTTCTGCTTTTTCACTATTTTTGGATTTTTTTCTTTTTCAGACATAAAACTTCTTCAGGTGCATGTTATTGATGGGTTCCTCGAGCTGATCCTCATCCTGTGTTGACAGTTGATATGCTCATGACCCAAGTAATGTTGTGACCACAAATGGACCTAACCAGTTTAGTTCAAACTTTCCTTTCTTTTCTCGATCGGACTAGTTTCGTGGATTTTCCTTTAGTATTAGTTCCCCAATTTGAAACATTCGTGGTTTGACTTTGTGATTATAACTTCGACACATTCTTTGCTGATATACCTTTAAATGATCAAAGGCATTTAATCTTCATTCATGGATTAATTCTAACTCTTGCAATCTATATACTCGTTGTTCTTTATCCGGGATAAGACTTTTTTAATGATACTCGTAGAGAAGGTATCTCTACTTCTATTGGTAGTATTGCTTCTGATCCATAAACAAGAGAGAAAGGTGTGGAACATGTGGGTGTGCAGATACTAGTATGGTAGGCCCATAGAGAAGGGTTCAATTAAATATGCCAATCTCTGTCAGCATCATTCACTGTCTTTCTAAGGATTTTCAAAATAGTTTTGTTTGATGCTTTTGCTTGCCAATTTCCTTGTGGATAGTAGGGTGTGGAAAATCTATGTTGGATATTGAATTTCTCACATAGTTCTTGGACATTCTAATTCTTGAATGGTCGCCCATTATCAATGATAATGGTCATGGGTATTCCATAGCGACAAATGATGCAGTTCAAGATAAATGCATAAATTTGTTTCCTGTGATATTTATGAGAGGTACTGCCTCAATCCATTATGTGAAATATTTTGTAGCTACAAGGATGAATTTTTGACCATTGGATGAAGAAGGATTTATCTTTCCTACTAGATCAAGACCCCATTGGCAGAAAGGCCAAGATGTTTCCAAAGCATGAAGTTCTTATGTTGGTGCATGAATCAAATTCCCATGGATCTGAGATTGTTTTCATCTTTTAGCTATCTGAAAAGAATCTTGTTCCATAGTTGGCCAATAATAGCCCAAGTGTATGATTTTTTTTGAAAGGGTAAGACCACTTGAATGAGTGTCACAAATTTCATTATGGACTTCATTTATGGCCTTCTCATATTCTTCTTGTTTGAGACATCTTAAAAGAGTACTGTCTAGACCTCGTTTAAACAGGGTATCCACAACAAGAGTATAATGGGAGGATTGGCAAATAAAGTTTCTCTTTTGATTTTTCGACAAATCGGGAGGGAGGGTGTTATCTTTCAGGTATGTATAAGTTTGGCCATAGTGGGAGGAATCATGCCCGACAAGGTGACAAATAGTTTGGGAATCAAGACAATTATGAGCAGGGTAAAACAACTCTTCCACTAGGAATTCGTAACGCTCTTGATTTTTGTGTGTTTGAAGTAGAGAAGCAAGTGTTGCCATGGCATCGACTGCTTTGTTGTCATTCCTTGGAATTTTCTCAAAAATTATTTCTAAAAAATACTTCTTGAAATCATCTACCACCTTTTTTTAAGGCATTAGTTTATCATCCTTTGTTTGGTAATCATCATTAATTTGATTGATGACGAGATGCGAGTCTCGAAAGACCTGGAGTTGTATAATGTTCCATTCTATAGCCATTTTGATACCTGTAACCAAAGCTTCATATTCTGCTATGTTGTTGGTACATGGAAAGCTTAATTTGTATGCTTCTGGAATTGTATGACCTTGTGGTGTGATGAATAGAATACATGCTCATGTTCCATGTTGTGTATATGAACCATCAAAGTATAATTGTCATGTTTTTGTGGTGACCGTTAGGATATCAACATCGGGAAATTCAATGAGTAAAGGACGATCATCTTGAAGTGGTGCCTCAGCTAGTTGGTCTACAATGACTTGCCCCTTGATAGCTTTTCTGTTCACATACTCAATATCAAACTCACTCAGGATCATGATCTATTTTTCTAATCTTCCTATTAAAGTTGCCTTGCTAAGAAAATACTTCAATGGACCGATTTTAGCTATCAACTTGATGGAGTGAGAAAGTAGATAGTGTTAATTTTTTAGAAGCAAAAGCTACTTCCAAGCATACTTTTCTATTGGGGAATAGTTGAGCTTGTATCCCAGTAGTGTTTTGCCGATGTAGTAGATGGCCCGTTCTTTTCCTTCATTATCTTGTTGTGTGAGCAAAACTCCTAATGATACTCCAGTGGTTGATACATAGAGTAACACCAGCTTTCCTGGAATTGGTGACATTAAGATGGGTGGTTGCATGAGATAGGTCTTGATCTTGTTGAATGCATCCTCACATTGATGGTCCCAATTGAAATGAACATTTTTGTACAATAGATGAGTAAATGGTTGACATTTATCTGCTAGTTGAGCAACAAATCTTCTGATTGACTGGAGTCTTCCTTGGAGTGATCTGAGTTGACTGATATTCTTGGGAGATGTCATTTCCATGATTGCTTTGACCTTAGCTCGATCTACTTCGATACCTCTAGCTAAAACAATGTATCCCAATAGCTTGCCTGAAGTGACACCAAAGGCACATTTCTTAGTATTTAGCTGTAGCTTGTACTATTCTAACTGGTCAAAGATCTTTTCCAGTATCTCTATATGTTCTTCTTTCTTGTATGATTTGGCCAAGATGTCATCCACATAGTCTTCCATCAATGCATACATCATGTCATGGAATATCGTTGTCATAGCTCTCCAATATGTGGCACCTGCGTTCTTTAGTCCAAAAGGCATGACGTTCCAACCGAAAGTACCTCACGGACATGTGAAAGTTGTCTTTTCTTGATCTTCAGGTGCTATTTTAATCTGATTGTATCCCGAGAAACCATCCATTAGAGAAAACATGGAGTGTCCAGCCGTTAAATCTACAATGATGTCAATGTTAGGAAAAGGAAAGTCATCCTTTAGACATGCATTGTTAATATCAATGAAGTCTGTGCATAATCTGATACTTTTGTCTAGTTTTGAAATAGGAACGATGTTTGATACCCATTAAGGATATGCTAAAAGTCTGATGAATCCTACATCTATTAATTTCTTTAGTTCTACTTTGACCAGGAGAACGATATGTGGATGCATCTTCCTTAATTTATGTTTAACTGGTTTGACTCCTGGACTGACATTTAAGTGGTGCATAATAAGCTCTGGATTCAATCCTAGCTTGTCTACATATGACTAGGCAAAATTGATTTGCCGTCGTTTAAAGAATTTCATATATTGTTGCATTTCTTGTTATGACAGAGAAGTTGTTGGATGTAGGATCTTTGGTTGCTCTATTGTCCCAATGTTAACTGCCTCTGTTGGTTCGATTAAAATTGATGACCTTTCTTGATAGTACTCAGGTAAAGTGTCAAATCTCCCATCTTTCGGTGCCTCAAGGAGGTTTTCACCGTTAGATGCGTCCTTTATTTTTACTTTTTCTTGATCTAATGTTGCCAAGAAATGGTTTTCAGCATTAGACCTGATATTGTTTTCTTTATTTTCCTTTTTGCAACTCGGAGATTTGGCACCCAGTTGACTAGAAGTGTTGTTGAAATTCCTGGTGAAAGTTGTTGTGGGTTTGATTGCATTAAGATATACGGATATGGCATGGTCATTCAGAAAGGTATTAATGGCAGTATGTCCTTCATTTTCCCAATCAATAAGTTCAGGGTGGATTAGAGGTAAGGGGTCCTCAAGTTGAGATGTTTCGAGGGTATCACGGGTCATGATAGATATGTCAATGTTTTCGATATGTATGTCAATGTCTAGAATGGTATTCTCATCAGAATGACCTCGCACAAGGAGCTCTTTATCATCGTCAATTAAGTCCAAGTGAACCAAATGTGATTCTAATTCAAGTGGGCTAGTTCCTAACGTTTGCCTTGCATACATGTGGACTACATCGACTCCTACATCTTCTTCAAAGAAATTTTCTTCAACTGATTCTTCAGAATTAAAGGAATCTCATTCCCATTCATTAGAATTTGTCTCACTTGCAGCTTGCAATCTATAGATTTGTTCATATAGCATTTGATTTGTTTCTTCTATTTTTCTTGCTATATCTTTTTCTCTTTCATATTCAACTTCTTCTAGACTAAGATTGAGTTTTGTCAACCTTGCTATGAGCTCTCCTTGATTAGTACCAAGTTCGTACTTGTTTTGATTAATATTTTAGGTTGATTGGGAGTACCATTGGTTTGTTTTTCCTATTGATTTGAGGCTTGCTTCTTTTGCCATTTCATGTTTACTTGTGCTTGTTTCTTGGTAGATGCTTCTTCCCTTTCAATTGCAAGTTGTTCTTGTCTGTTTTCATATTCTTCGTGTTGTTGGTTAGATGATGTGTCTTTTGGTAGAGTAAGTTGTCCATACCCTAAGCCTGCTAAGTATGAGGTTGGATAGGTTCTGAGATACCTTCTTTTCTTTTTCCTATAGGACCTATTCCAGTGTATCCCATTTTTTGAAGAATGTTAAATCCTTTTCCATACTTTTCAGTGGGTATTCTGACATTGTTGATCTTTTGTTAGACTTCTTCATCCTTGTATAGCCACTATAGCACATCTTTGTCTTTTGTTTCCTCTGATAAGGTCCCTGCGCTAACAAATGCTCCATCAAATATTGGAAGATGTTTCACAATTGGTTGTTGTTTAGAGCTTGATGGTAATTGGGATATTGAATATTCTTCATTCCCTCAATCTCTTAGTTGCATTTGTTTTTCCATACTTGACAAAATTGAGGTAAATGATTTTTCTTTGGTTTGTGTGTTTGAAGATGATGCCTCCCTATTATGAGGAACAATGACTTCTTGAGCTGGTTTGAGATTACTACAATACTGAAATGGATTTGAATCTGCTGAGATTGTGATTTCCTATCCATTGTAGGGAAACTTTAGGCACTGATGATATGTGGATGGAACAACTTGTATGTCATGTATCTAGGGTCTTCCCAAGAGTATGTTGTATGATAAGTCCAAGTCTAGATCTTGGCATGTTGTGTCTTTCTGCAAAGGTCCCACTCTGATGGGTAATATCACAATTCCTTTAGAGGAATGCTCTTCTTCATCATATGCTTTGATGGTGATCTTTTTCCGGGGATCAACTGCATCTTCTGAATAACCTAGAGCACGGACATGACTCAATGAGAAAATGTTTAAGCCAGCTCCACCATCTATTAGGACACGTTTAATGTGCATCTTGTGAATGAGGAATTCAATGTGCAAGGGAGAGTTATGGGGATGTTGCAAGGACATGTCATCTTCTTCGATAAATGATAAGCAGTGAGGGGTTGTGAGGTATCCTACCATGGTTTGGAATTGATCTATATCAAGATCTTTGGACATTGTTGTATCTACTAATGCTCTTTCTAGAATTTCTTTGTGTGCGGGTGAAAGCTTTAAAAGTTCTAAGATGGATATTTGTGCTGGGGTCTTCTATAGTTGATCCACTAGATTGTATTGTCTTGTAGTGGATGACGTGTTAGTTATTGGACCCAGCAAAACAAATTTGGATTTTATTTGTTTTATAGCATGAGTGGGTTCTTGATGTTGTTTCTCTTTAACCACAATCGCATTTACCACATTGTCATATGCATGAGCATAGCTCACCTTTTATTTACCTTTACTATTATTCTCTATTGATGATTAACCCTTTTCATAGTTAGGAAGCAGAGTTTTGAAAGTTGTGTGAGATTCGTTTGTTGTATGTCCATCCATAGTTATCACTCCATTATCAATCAACTCTTGGATGACATGTTTTAATCATTGACAAGGATCTATTTGGTGTCCTTTATTTCGATGGAAATCACAATAATGGTTATCATTCCACCAAGCAGGTTATACCTTGGGTTCAAAGTTTCTTGCTTCTGGCAAGGTAATTAACTTGTTTGCGAGAAGTGTTTTTAATGCTGACCCAAGTGGTTCACCAATGTTTGTAAATTTTCGTCGAAAGAAATTGTTGACAGTTGATTTTTGATGATTGTTGCTTGGTTGAGCTGCTGCTGAATGATTGGATAAATTAAAAATTGGTTGCTTTGGTTTTACATTATTGTTATCCACTATCCCATCGTTGAAAACATTTCAATTTCTATTCCAAAATTTTGGCTTATCAAACCACAAGTCACCAAACATCGCCAATCACCCGATTCAATCAAAACTTATCTGCTTTACCAGTTAAGGTCCTAATTCGCAGTCTTGCCGATAAACTCTGTCAAACTTTCAAACTCTTACTCCGGTAGACCAAATCACTTAGCCAACAAGTCAATCACCGAAAACCAACTATAAACATCATTAAACATCAGTTGGACCTGGTTGACATCAATGACAATACAAATAACTCATCATGTCATGTTCCTCTACCGGTACAGTCATGCACCGTCATCTCATCTTCAACAATTATGCCAAACATGCCAACAATATCCTCCTTTGGAATTGATGAAAATACTAAATATCAACATACTCAACTCATATTGTTCTGCTATGTTCTAGACCTTCTCTGCAAGTCTTCTCTTCTCCGTCGCACCTTATCTGTCAGTTACATTGTATCTACTCCAATAAATGATCAGATGTCTTATCTTAATCATATTTATTCTCCCAATCATATTTCTTCTCCCACTTTGACAACAATTCCAAAGGTGCAGTAGCATCACAAATCATCAGTTCTGCTACATTTGTTGTCTTCAACATGTCTACAAACACAACTAAGTTGCTCCCCCTATGGGGTAGCCTGCATCTCATCAACCCAAAGTGAAAAATAGTCATGAAGTCCACTGGATTGATACATCCTGCATTCTAGTTTTGTCTGCATAGGGGTTTGACCCCTAATTTACCTATGAGATACTCAAAGATTGTCTTTGGCAATGGTTTTGTGAAAATATATGCTAGCTTCTCTTTGCTTGTCACATACTCCATGTGGACTTGTTTTTCCTATACTCTTTCCCTTAGAAAATGATATTTCAATTCTATGTGCTTTGTTCTTGCATGTAACATAGGACTTTTTGAAATATTGATTGCACTAGTATTATCACAGTAAATAATTACCAGTTTAGACATATCAAATCTGAATCCTTCAAGCACATGTCTCATCTAGATTGTCTGTGTGCAATTAATTGATGCTACAACATATTCTGCCTCTATTGTTGACTGAGAAACACAAGTTTGCTTCTTACTTGTCCAACCAACCAATCTGCCTCCAAGAAGAAAAGCTCCATAGGTAGTGCTTTTCCATTCATCTACATCGCCTACCCAATTTGCATCAGTAAACACATCCAAAGAGAAATTTCCTTTATAAGGATACCGCAAATCATAATCTATTGTGTCTTTCAGGTACTATAATATCCTTTTCACCGCTACCAACTGAGTCTCCTTGGGATCTTTTTGAAATCTAGCAACCAATCCAACAACATGTGCAATATTTGGTCTGCTATGAATGACATAATGCAATTTACCAATCATAGACCTGTATTCTTTCTCATCCATAGATGGTGAGTCATCTTCCTTAGACAACTTGTAGTGTGTCACCATTGGAGTACCAACCGATTTACAATCTTCCATGCCAAATGTTTTCAACACCTCTTTGACATACTTACTCTGACAGATAAAAATTACACCATCCAACTGTTGGACCTGCAACCCAATAAAAAATTTAATCTCTCCAATAAGAGACATCGCAAATTCCTTTTTCATCTCCTCAGCAAAATCCATGCATAAGTCATCATTACCACCATAGATAATATCATCCACAAATACTTCATCTATCAATACTTTCTCTCCATCAGTCTTTAGATATATGTTATTGTCCTCACTGGTATGCTGGAATCCTATCTTGATCAGGTGTGCATGCAACCTTTCAAACCATGCTCTTGGTTCTTGTTTCAATCCATACAGTGCCTTATGTAGTTTGCAAACCATATCTTTGTCTTCAGACAAAGAAAATCCATCAGGTTGTTCTATGTATACTTCTTCTTCAAGAATGCCATTGAGAAAAGCTGATTTAACATCCATCTGATAGACTTTAAATCCTTTAAATTTAGCATAAGCAAGTAGCATTCTTACTCCTTCCAATATCACCATAGGTGCAAAGGTTTCACCATCATCTTCTCCTTCTTCTTGTGCATAGCCTTTGCAAACCAATCTTGCTTTATTTCTCACAACTTTTCCTTCTTCATTTAACTTGTTTCTAAGAACCCATTTGGTTCCAATCACATTCTTGTCTTTCGGTCTAGAAACAAGTGTCCATGTCTTGTTCTTCTCTATCTGATCTAACTCCTCATTCATTGCACTAATCTTGTCATCATCCTTTAATTCCTCTCTTACTGTTCTCGACTCAATAGTAGAAATCAGACAAGAATTTTCTGTGATTTTCCTCCTTGTTTGTACTCTAGCATGTTTATCTCCAATTATTTGTTCTTATGAGTGATTTAACCTGACATACCTTGGAATAACCTGTTCCAGTGTTGTGCTTCCTACTTCATGTTCTTCATCTTTTTCATCGCTCTCTGTATTTACCAGTTGAACACCTATTTCTGAAACATTTTTCTCATCAATCTTCTGTACTTCCGGTTCTATGAACACAAGTCTTTCTTCATCTTTCTCTAGCTCAGATCTATTGGACTCATCGGGTTTCTCAAGGAGTTCATCTATCTTCATATTAGCACTCTCGATGATCTTCTTAGTTCTCTTGTTATAACATTTAAATGTCTTACCCTTTGTAGAGTAACCAAGAAAAATGCCTTCATCACACTTAGCATCAAATTTTTTAGTGTAATCATCTCGCTTAATATAACATATACGAGTGAACTCACAATATCGGTTCCCACTTTTTGACCAACTTTGACACTTAGATGAACATTTTGAAAAAAAACTTCACTTTCCGAGACCTATAAATTTTAAACCGTTAAGAATTTGAAGATGATGTAAACTAGTGATTTGTAACATCTTCTTTGTCAATTCTAAATATATTTTTTTCAAATTTTTTTATTGATTTTTGCATCTACCTCAAAAAGTAGTTTTTTTACAACAAACAACATTTTTTAAGAGTGATGTGCATCCTGAAATGCATAAATTTTTTCTTTAAATCATAAAAACTTAATTCTTTTGAATTTTGGTTTGTAACATCAATACCCAAGGCATGCAGTTCGTTTGATAGTGATATGTTGAATATTTTTCATTTTATTAAGTTTTGAAGTCCGACTAATTATAATATAGATATAGGTGTACATTTGAACACATAACTTGTTCTATATATATCAAAATTCAATTTTATTTTTTTTGTTAGAAATAAGACATCAATACTTAGAGCATAGATATTTTTCAGAATTTTTTTGAATTAGTTTACTATTTTTCCCAATGCATTGAACAAAGCAGTGCATTTTCAGTGAAAAACCTACATTCATAACAAATAAAACAAAAATATATTCATAAAATTAGATATGTTAAAAATTATACTATTTGGAAAGCTTATAATAAGGACTAAATACTTAAAAAAACAAAACTTCTAAATGAATTCATTTGACCCCCCAAAAGCTAATGTAAAATTCATTTTTATTAGCATTTGATAGATGCAAAGGAGACTCCATTGCAAGTATGATTTAGAAGTAGAGAGGTTCTATCCAAGAAATTTTGATCTAACTCTCTTCAATTAATTACTTCAAATGGGTCCTCTTAAAGCTTAAATCATTATATTTTCTAAAAAATGTATGATTTCAGCAAAAATCGGGATGTACCAAAAAGTGGGAACTAGTATTGTGAGTTCACCCATACTCCCAAATATTTTTAAATAGCTTACACTAGGAGTCTTTCCATGTCATAATTCATACTTGGTGTATTGTTATTACCTTTTTTGACATGTACCCGGTTCAAAGTATAGACAGCAGTGTTGACTGCTTCTCTCCAAAACATCTTCAGTACTTCACCTTGAATCAACATGGTTCTAGCAGCTTCAACAATTGTTTTATTCATTCTCTTTGCTATCCCATTTTGTTGTGGATTTCTAGGAGATGACATCTACCTCTTAATTCTTTGTTCATCACAGAACTTTACAAACTCATCAAAAGTAAATTCACCTCCCCGGTCAGATCTCAAACATTTTAGATTCTTCCCGGTATCTTTCTCAACAAGAGATTTAAATTCTTTAAACTTACTAAAAGCCTCATACTTTTCTCTTAGAAAAGTTACCCACGTCATTTTAGAATAATCATTAATAAAGATCATAAAATACTTATCACTGAAATAGCTCTTAGTCCTCATAGGACCAAAAAGATCAGTATGAACCAGATCAAGAATATTCTCTGAAGAAAAAGACTTTACTCTTAAAGGATACAAAGGTCATCTTACCCATCTGACAATCCTTGCATAACACATAGTTCAGTTTCACAAGCTGGGGCAAACCTCTAGAACAATACTGGACTTACTAACTTTAATCAAATTGTCAAAATTGACATGACAAAATCTCTTGTGCCACAACCAGTTGTCTTCAATCTTCACCACCAAACAATCATTTACATTAGTATTCAAATGAAATAAATTACCTCTAGTCTGCTTCCTAGTAGCAATCAATTCTCCATTATTTCCAAGAATCCTGCACACTCCACTTTTGAATTCAAGTAGATATCCCTTATCATTAAGTTGTCCAACACTCAAGAGGTTATGTTTTAGTCCTTCAACCCAAAATACATCATCTGCATTACTCTTCCCATTTAATGAAATTGATCCTTTACCTTTAACCATGCAGGGAGAGTTATTACCAAATCTTACAACACCTCCATCAAACTCTTCAAGGGATAGGAACTTAGTTTTGTCACTGGTCATGTGGTGTGAGCAACCACTATCTATTATCCATTCATCATTGTTATCCATATGAGACACCAAAGCCTTCCGATCAGATTCTCCTCCACAACAACAAATACTATCTCCTCGTTGTCATCTTCTTCCGATTCATCATTGGTCACACCTTCATCCACTGTAACATATCAATGTTTCTTTATTTTTACTTTGAATCTCCTAAACTTATCTTTCTGATTAGTGTTAGGGAAGTTAGCAGCTATGTGTCCAATCTTACTACAAGAGAAACACTTCAAGGGCAATTTACCTTTATATTTGCCTGTTCCTCTAAGGAATCTTCTAGCCAATAATGCCTCAAGTTCCATCAAATGATATTTATCATCACCATCACCTCTTCTACTGCCATGACTAGACCTGCAATCATGATTATGACAAACATCTTTTCCTTTCCTTGCTAATGTACCGGTTACTGAAGCGTTAAAATAAGAATCAGAAGGTTTGGAAACACTATTATCAAAACTGTTAAGTTCAAATGAAGTTTACTTTCCAATTAAAGAATCAACAATAACTTTATCTTTTATGGATCTTAGTTCTTGAATAGAAGACACTCTGATAAAATATTGTAGTAAAAGAGTTCTAAGCATTTTGATAAGAATAGTATCATCTTCAATCTTACCTTCGGCACTCTTTATTCCACCTACAACTTCCTTAATCCTTTGTCCACATTGAGTTGTGTTCTCACTGTCAACCATTTTCATATTATCAAATTTTCCTCTCAGACTCTCTTCCTTTGCCCTTTGTACATGTTCATCTCCTCAATAGATTAAATTTAATTTCTCCCATACTTCATTTGCAGTTTCTAATCCATGAACATCAATATATTCAAAGTCAAACAAAGTACTTATAATTTCTTCAAGAGCCTAAATGTTTTTCTGTTATTCTTTGAGCTCGTCCGATGTAAAGGGACTAGTACTAGGTGCAACATACTTCATTATCACATGATTCTGATACTATGAACCTATTCCTTTAATGTAGATCTTCATCCAATCACTCCATATTTGGTAGTTATCCTTGGTAAACTTGGGACCCTCCTTCTTCATCATCTTTCACAAAATATTTCCAAGTTGTTAGGCATTCTTCACATAGAGGACCAATTCTCTGATACTAATTGATAAACCTAGAGGATCTAGTTAAGACTGAGAGGGGGGTGAATCAGTATTAACAAAAACTAAAACTTTCAACACCAAAACAAACTTATCTCAGACGTGAAAATATTAAACACATAAACCAAATCTTCATAACAAATTTCCTTACCAGGTCTAGATAATCATTTCCTCATATGCAACCTTATTAATCAGATCAGCCATCAATTCAATATCAAATCAACAAACATAGTTATCAATTTATTAACTTATTAGAATGATTCATCAATTATATAATCATCAATACCGGTAAACTTTAAGATCTCTGATAAACAAACATAAACCGTCTTTACTAGTTATCAAAAATAAAACATGAACATCACAAGAAAAGCATACCACACATGAACATCATATTTTTCACTTGGAAACCCAAATAGGGAAAAACCACATTGGGAATTGGTACCCACAAATAATTAGCACTCTTTCAGAATGTGCCCTATTAGGAGCCAAGCCCGGTTAGAAGCTTGCAATGATGCCTTGTTAGGAGCAGACCCTATTAGGAGTCACCCGGTTAAGGGATTTACCTCAACCCTATTAGAAGCTTTGATGTATTAGGATCAACCTTGCAAAAGGATTTAGAACTCAGATATTGAGTCACCCTATTAGGGGATTTTATAATATGAGGCCTATTAGGACCTACCCGGTTAACGGATTTTAGTTGTTGCAATTGTTAGAGAACAACAGTGAATGATTTGTGTATATCATGCTACTGCTTGCTTGATCAAATTTAATTAAGTTCTAATTCTGCATCTTTGCTAGATTTTCTCACACACATTGGTTCGGCTTCTCACACTTCTCAAAATCACCGACACTCCAAAACATCAACCTTGTCAACATAAATAGCTTTTACAACTAGGTCGGCATCAAAACCCTAAGCCTTACTACATAGATCATCAGAGATCTTTACAAACTCATTACAGATCATCATAGGGATCATTACAATCAATTACAAATCAATATCATCCGTTGAATGATCATAAATCGTCACAGCAAGTCGATCAGGTATAAAGTCAAACCCTTGGCACATTTCGCTAAGCACTTTGCACATTCCCAAGAAATTCGTTCTCCAAAAGTGCTAAAACATCTTTCAAACTCATCACGCGGTTTGTGTTGCATTATCATCAACACATTAACTTGATGTAGATCACTGCCAAACCAAAAATCATTACCGGTTAAGAGAATTATTTACTGGTCCTTAAACCTTGGCAAAACTTCATCAGAAATTCAAAACATGCTTTCCAATAACCATCATAGGATGAAATTCCATTTACATAGTCAAATCCATCATAAAAGCTTATCTATCAAACCACAAGTCACCAAACATCGCTAATCACCCGATTCCATCAAAATTTATCTGCTTTACCGGTTAAGGTCCTAATTTGCAGTCTTGCTAGTAAACTTTGTCAAACTGTTACTCTGGTAGACCAAATCACTTAGCTAGCAAGTTAATCACCGAAAACTAATTTTAAACATCATTAAACATCAATTGAACCTAGTTGACATCAATGATAATATAAATAACTGATCATGTCATCTTCCTCTACCGGTACAGTCATCTCATATTCATCAGTTATGCCAAACATGCCAACACTATATGTATGTATATGTATGTATGTATATATGTATATATATACACACATATACGCATACACATATGTATATATGTGTATGTGTATGTGTATGTGTATGTGTATGTGTATGTGTATGTGTATGTGTATGTGTAAATGTATATATATGTGTCAGTGTGTATATATGTATATATATGTGTATATATGTATATATATGTGTATATATACATATATACATATATGTGTGTATATATACATATATACATATATGTGTGTATATATATGTAGGGTTTTACATTAGTCAAACCCCCATTTTAGTGATTTTTGAAGAGGGGAAAAAGACCTGTGAAGATGGATTAGTTAATAAGCATGCAAGTCAAACATATAATCATATGAAATCAAAGACATAACTCCAAAATACATGAAAACATGAATAAGATGCATATACCTCACAAAACCTTATACCTCTCCCTCAGATTGAGCTTGATGAAGTGAAGGTGCCCCTTGGTGATGCTCCACTTGATGTGCTCCTCTTGCTTGCTTGCTTGATGTGGATGGCTCTCCAATGTTGTGCACAAATGGAATGGATTTGGAAGATGATAAGGATGAGATGATCAAGTGTGGATGAGATATGATTTCAACATGATAAGGTTGCCAAGATGATTTTTTGGGCTCAAAAGGACAGCATAAGATTACTAAAATTGGAGATGAAGAATGGAGGGAAGGAGTCCTCGACTTATATGAAGAGGAGAGGAAGAATGTATGGCTAGGATGGATTCAAGATGAAGGGCTCGGATTGCTTGTGAGCTCACACAAGGCCCAAGAGAGGGTGTGGAGACCAAGAGATATGCCTTAAAGGCATTTCTTATCTCCACACTCCTCAAGGTACATTGGGGAGACTTCCCAAGGTACCTTGAGAAGAGAAAAGTGCATTGGGAAGACTTCCCAATGTGCCTTGAGAGGAGCAAGGGATGTGACATTCCTTGAAGAATGGGGAGGAGGAATTTAAAATTCTCCAAAAAGGGATAATCATGGGGATTGGAGGAATAAGAAGGAATTAAAAATTCCTTGGGAGAGGAGATGCCTAGAGGATTGTGATATTTTGAAGATCTCACATTCACCTAGGAAAAGAGCATTAAAAGCTAGTGGTTGGATGGAAGGGACAAGGAGTTGACTTCGTGGCTAAACATAATGATTAGCCATTAGCAACTCATTAGGAGGGAGATTAGAGGAAATGTTAGGTGGGATTAGGATTTGTAGGAAGATTTGACTAGGAGAGAGAATGAGTGGAGGGAATTAAAAATTAGAAGAATAAGGTTAAGTGAGTTTAGGGAGTTTCTAGAAGACTTTATTAGGTTAATGATGAATTAAGAAGATGGTTTGTAGGAATCATGTGGGTTAACTAATTAATTGAAATTAATTAGCTAAGAGGGAGATTTGTGAGAATTCAATTTTTAGAAGAATAAAGAAAGGGATTGATTTATTAAATAAATTAGTAACATACTATAGTGACAATATCAATTATATTGAATTAATATTGAGGAGAATTTGAATTAACATAATTAATTAATTAATTATGTGAGGAATTAAAAATAATTAAAAATAATTATTTTTAAGTGTCTACAATTTCCACCTCAACGAATAGTCGATTTGTAAAGTAAAATAGTGTGTGCAAGATCCTAGAATGAGAGAAAACAATCGAGAGAAACCCTAAAGAGTAAACCATAATTGTTTGTAATTGACAAAAGAAATTCTCAAAATCAATGATACAAAGTAATCTAAAGCATGGATGTAAACCAAATTGATGTAAAGAAGCTCATACAAAGACATGGAAAAAACATGAAGCCATACCAAACCATAAGGGAGAGGTACAAGTCAATCTTTAGTCGGTGATCTCCTATTGCTTTCCTAAATCTTCAAAATCGCCCAAATGATGAAATAATGCTTGATGTACACTTGAATTTTGTTGTTGAATGTTGTTGAAGACTCTAAAGATCTTCTATTTTGCTACATAGAAGGCTCCTTATAATGACTCCAAAAATCTTTTTGCTAGATTCGATTCCTTAGCCAAAAAACTTTCAGGCCTTCAAATGAAGAAAGAGAGTTCTTATGTATGAAACCCTAGATCTTAATTTCATCTTTAGGATTTGAATTTCCTATCAATCTTTTGGGGTTAAGCATTATAATATCATAGAATTATGCCCCCAAAATTTTGGAAAAAATGTCAGGGACCATTTGCAAAGTGCACATGGTCTGACCAAGTTTTCACCAAATTTTTAGGGCCATTAGATGTGATTATATTAGAGAGAATCCTAAAGTTATAGCTGATTTCAAGATGTTTTGATATGTGAAATCAGTTGAAATAGGACATAATTAGGGTTTATGATTTGATGATTAATTGGAGGAATAAAATGAAAAGGGGCAAGCTTAGGGTAAAAGGCCCAACTTTATAACATGTGAAGAGGTGAAATATGAATTCAGATTTAATTAAATTAATTAATTAAATACTTAAAGGAGAGGAGAAATTCAAGATGCAAAACACATTAAGGTGGGTGCTAAACCAAGAATGAAATTGTACCACCCTAGCAAGGGTGTACAATTTACGACGCTACACTAAGAAGCTTGGGGTTGTTAAAATGAATGTGCAGAAATGGAATAAGACCTCCTTTGTCCATTTATTTAGAAAAAAAGAGGCTCTTCAGCTGGAGTGTGATGATATTCAGATATAAATTCGATCTCAAGGTGCACTCCTGAATCTTGTGATCAAGAGATTCAAATCTTGTCTAAACTACATGATATCATTTCTAAAGGGGAGGAGGTTTGGAAGCAGAGATCCAAATCTATTTGGCTTAAAAGCGGAGATAGAAATACAATTTTTTTTTTATATATTGACTTTAAAGCATAAAGCCTCTAACCACATTCACTCCATCAAATATAATGGAGGGATTCTTCATAAGGATGATAAGATGATGTAAGGGGCCATGAATTTTTTCTCTAATCTTCTCTCTCAAGATCATGACCTTGACTTGGATGATCAGCGGGAGCTTCTTTTGAAAATTCCTTCCTTAGTGTCCCTAGATATGAACAAGTCTCTTTCTCAGATTTCCTCGAATAGAGAGCTTCAAGAGGTTGCTTTTTGTTTCAAGGGTAACAAAGCTTGAGGTCCGAACGAATTTCCTAAGTTATTTTTTCAACATTATTGGGATGTTGTTACAAAGGATGTGGTGGCTACTGCCAAAGAGTTTTTTGGGTCCAAATCTTTATTAAAAGAATTAAATGCTATGTTTATTGTTCTTATCCCCAAGAAGCCAAGGGATGATTCCTTTACGAATTTTAGACGTATTAGTCTTTGTGATTTTGTTTATAAGATTTTCACTAAAATCATTGTGATGTGACTCAAGCCCTTTCTTCCTTCACTTATCTCTGGTCAGCATAATGGTTTTGTGCCTGGCAGGCAAATTCTGGACTCGATTATGACTATGCATGAAAATATTCACTCTCTCTCGATGAATAAGAAGGAAAGGTTCTTTCTCAAACTGGACCTTCTCAAGGCTTATGATTTAGAGTGAGTTGGAACTTCTTGATAAAAGTTTTGTCGTCTTTTTGTTTTGATGAGCCCTTCACTAAGATTGTTTCTCATCTGATCTCTTCAACTAATTTTGTGGTGATTCTCAATGGCTCTCCTATTGGCTTATTTTCCTCATCATGGGGTTTGAGGCAAGGTGACCCCTATCACCTTTTTTGCTCATTATTATGGTTGAGGCGTTGGGTAGATACACTCAGAAATAGGTCAGATTTGGGTTTCTAAAAGGCTTGGTCCCCTCTTCTAATAATTAGACCTGTTCTCATCAAAAATTTGTTGATGACACTATCCTTATGGGGGAAAGGTCCATCTCTAAGGCCAAAACCATTAAGAAAATATTGCAGTTATATGAGAATGCTTTGGGGTAGATGCTTAGCCTCCAGAAGAGATCTATTTTATTCCTAAACACCCATAAGAGGAAACAACAAAGAATTGCTCAAATCCTTGGATGTAAAATTGATTCTCTACCTTTGACATATCTTGGTCTATTGCTTTATGGTTATGATGTTACTAATGAATTTTGGGGTAAACTTATTGACATATTTCAAACCAAGCTTGCTGGTTGGAAGGGGGCTCTCTTATCCTAGGCATGGAAGGTTCAGCTAATCAAGGCTTCCCTTCAAAATATTCTTATTTATGCTTTGAGCCTTTTCAGAACCCCAATTTAAAGTTTTCTAGTTAGGCTTGAGTAGATACAAAGTAATTTCCTATGGCCAGGGACAAAAGTTAAGAATATGTTGCATTTGGTCTTGTGGGACCAAGTTTGTTTACCTAAGAATATGGGAGGTATGGCTATTTGAAAGATGAAGGAATTCAATTTATCTCTTTTGATGAAATAACTATGGAGGAGTTGGAAAGAAGATAATGATTGGACCAGAATCATACATGGAAAATAATTAAATGGGTACTCGTATACTCAGGATATGCTGGTTGATGAGAGACCTGTGGCCTTTTGCTCTATCCTTTGGAAGTTCATCTCAGGTACCAAGTCTTTTCTTTCTCATGGTCTTCATTGGTCTTTGAGAAATGGAAGGAAAATTCTGTTTTGGGATAATTTGGTGGTATGGTGATGCTTTGTTGGCATATGATCCTATGATCGGTCATTTTTGGGAGGCTTGTACCAAGGAGTTTGGCAAATGGGTGACAGATTACATTCACAACCGAAGTGGGTAGACTTGACTATGGTGGATCCTTCTCTACGGATTCTTCATGATTGGCTGAGCTTTGTGCATATTCCTCTATCTAGGTCAGAGGATCTCCTAACCTGGTCTAAGTCTTCGGATGGTAACTTCTTCGTTTCTTTAGCGCATTTAGGCTGCAAACTAGAGTTCTTTTTCCCAATCCTTTATGGGGGCTAGTTTGGAATGATAGGATCATTCTGAAAATCAACATCTTCTTTTGGCTGCTCATTCAGAACAAAGTCCTCACCATTGATAATCTTTGTAAAATAGGTACGGTCATTCCCAACCGCTATTATATGTGATTGAATGATGTAGAGGATGCTTTCTATATCTTGTTTAGTTGTGCCTTTTCCCGGGAGGTTTGTGCCTTCTTTTGGAATTTGTGGTCTTTAGATCGGGTTTTCCCCAGTTCTTTTGTGGACTGTTGGACTCAACGGTCTTCTCCCTCTGCTAATCACTCTCGTGTCTGCATTTGGAACCTCATGTTGCCTCATATTGTGTGGGGCCTTTGGAAATAACGGAATAATCAGATCTTCAGGGATAAAGCCTATTGTGCTAATGTTGTTACTAATAAAATTCATCTGGCCATCAGAGAAAACTTTTAGGTTATCTGTGATGATGTTAAATTTGATGGTTCCCTCTCTCCCTCGAAGGCCGATTTAGAAATTGCTTATAGATGGAAGCTTAATTGGGATATCTCCAAGCCATTGTTTAAGTTGAAATTCTCCAGAGATAGGATTAAGTGGTGTCCTCCTCCCTTGAGATGGGTTAAAATCAATACGAATGGGGTGGCAAAGGGGAATCCCAAACCTATAGGATGTGGGGGAGTGGTGCATGATAACAACAACAGGTTGGTCTCGGCGGTGGCCCTCCCTTTGAGTACCCAACTAAACCACTTTTCTAAGGCTTTTGTAGCCTATGTCAAGATCAAATTGGCTAAAGAGAAAGGATTGAGAAGGATTTGGTAGGAATGTGACTCCCTAAACATCATTAATTTTTTAATGGGTTACCCCCCCTAGTTGGTTGATTAAACATATTATTGAAGACTGCCTAATGTTCCTTAGAGACTTTGATGAATTGAAAATTTCACATCTGTATCGTGAAGGTAATAAGTTGGCAGATAATTTAGCCAACATTAGGGTTGGTTTACCAAGTAGAAAAGTCTGGAACATTTATGACTGGATCCCACTGGATCTCCATATCCTTATCAACAGTGATTCTAATGCCTGCGAAGTGCAAGGGGTTCTTGGAAATGATGAAGAATAACGAGCTTCTTGGTGTCTTGGGTAGGGCATCATTTATGAGGGGAAAGTCAAACTTTCTGGGAGATTTTTTAATCTTTTTCATCTAGTTTAGCTTGAACTTGGTTGTGTTGCAGCCTTATGTGATTGGGTTTTTTTGTAGGATGGGGGGATATAGGAACCGTTTGGAACCTAGGGTTTATGAAAAATGGCAAAGTAAGGTTGTTGTTTGGGATGAGCTCTCGGTGGGAGGATTGTTTAGCTATATCAAGACTCTACATGGCGCAGATGCCCTTGTCACTAAGGCCTTTGTTCAGGGGTGGAAGGATGGTGTGATTAGTGTCTATGGAATCGAGTTTGAGGTTAATGAGGAGTTTGTGGCTAATGTATCTAACACCTTGATTGAGGGAACCAAATTCTACAAGGATAAGAAATGTGCGACCAAGGCTATGGATACTTTTTTCTTACCGAAAGAGAGAGAGAAAGTGAGGAAGAATACTGATGGTGGGTGGGATAAAACTTTGCTCCCAAAGCCATGGCAAGTGATTGTGAAGGTCATCGTGCAATACCTCACCCTAGACAGTAAATTCTGCAACTTATTGAGCTATAATTTCGTCATTCTTAATCATTTCCATCATAACAAGTGCATTTATTTGCCCTTTTATTTGGCCTCGTCTTTAAATCATAGCATTAGAACTTATGAGAAAAGGGATTCTTCTCATGTTCTACATTAGGGCTTAATCTTGTTGATTATGGAGCATGCAAAATCCTTGCATGTTGAGAGGAACCATAGGGATAAAAATGGTATTGAATTTCAGAAGAATTTCCTTGTTCATTATGGGGACACCTCTTCTTACAAGGAGGTGGATTTTGATGGGGATGAGGTCTTCCATATTTTTTGTAAATAGGGCCCCTTGTCATCCATTCCTAAACACCCTAACCCCACTGGTAGAAAAGGTATTGTTTTATTCGATGAGGATGATGACCCTGAAAATAATCTTGATTCAATGGACCCTAGTATTGATATGAAGGGTAAAAGGGTGACTAGGGTTTATGTGCCAAGTGTTAAGGGTAAATCAAAATTCTTTGGGCCCATGGTGGTCAATGTCACTAAGCGAATGAAGGACTCTCAAATTGACTTAGATGGGCCTACAAAGGTTCAAGGTGTTAATACTTTTATGCCTACTGATGTTGGAAGGGCTACCCCTAAGGAGATGGGATCCTCGGTCCCTAAGAACTCGATTTCAAATATCAATCTAAGGAATTTACAGGATAATCAAAATGCTCTGTTCTCCTGGATCTTTTAGGAGATCAATATTCTTAAGGAGAAGGCTAATCTGCCTAGCACAAACTTGGACAATATTCTTGCTAATATGAGGTCCCTAGATAATGGTATCAATGACCTCAAGAAGGATCATGAAGAGTGCATTAAGGTCCTAGAAGATGATTATCACAAGCTTAAGAAGAGTCTGAGTGCAGTGGTGGCAGTGAGAAAGGCGACCATGGACAATACCAATGAGGGACTCCACAGACTTAATGAGTAGGCCAAAGTTCTTCATTCTATCTCTTAGAGAAATTCCCCATCTAGCGACATGAAGTTGGTTAAGAAGGTTAACATGGTGGATGCAGGTACACGTAAAAATTATGGGGCTCCATTGGATGACATGGATGAGGACTTGAATGTGAATGAGATGCCCCAGTCGGGTCCTGCTACAAGGCTCTACAATAAAGATCAAGGTATGACCCCTATTGATAGAATTAGTAAGAAAGTTATGATTATCAATGAAGAGATCATTCAAAAGAATGATAAATTGGGCAAATTACTATAGTTTTATTTAGGTGCTCTATTTAGTTTTTTGTTGTCAATTTGTGGGTTGGTTGGCTTTTGTTTGGCTGTTGGGCCCTAGGTGGTTATTGTTTAAGTTTTTTCTTTTGTTGACTTTAGGTTTCTAGTGCCTGTAAAACAAGTTTTCCCCTTTAATCAAAACATGCTATTATTTACTCTTGATTGAATATATAATATTCTTTTTGTTGTTACTAAATACTTTATAGAAAATGATAATTATGTAAAAAAATTATTTAATTATATTTTCTAAAGTTTCAAATTAAAAAATAAAAAATACGTAACATTTACTATTAGATGGAAATCTACTAATTTGTAGAAAAGAAGTTTATTTCTTGTAAAATTTTCAACACATTCTATATTCAAAATGATATTATGTCCTTGACAATAATTAATATTAAATTAAATTTAAATTAATTTATATGTTATATAATTAATAGAATTATCAAAATATAAATAATATTATTTTTAACTTTAAAAATTTAATTTTACTTTTTATTATTTCACAATAATTATGTTCAAAATAAAAATAATTATTATATTAGTGCAAACGATTAATCATAACGAGTATTGACTATTTAATTAATTTTTTTTTTCAAAATAAATAATCTATTATATTATTGCAAACAATTAATCATAACAAATACTGACTAATTTATTTATTTATTTATTTTTAGACTATGATTGCTAACATAATATAACGTATTTTTGTGACCCGAAGCTTCTGGTTCAGGTTATAGGAGCTTGGGAAAACCCTTCATGTTGGCTGAGGGTACCTGATAAATCCCTCATTCTCTATTTTTGAGGTATGTTGTCAACTGATTAGGTACCTCATCTTGGACCAGCCTGGTGTGTATTTGTAATGCCCAAAATTTACTTTCTTGATGGACATTACACTGCCCATTTATTTCACTCCAAACTTAGGTATTTTGCAACAATTTATTTTTTAACGATAACCAAATGCATTTTTATAACGAAAATTCATAGTATCAATCATCATGTAACCTCTTCAACCAAGAATAGATGTTAAATCAACAACATAATGCTTCTTTTTCTTTATATCATTGCGTACCTCTTTCTTACCCAATTTTCTCTCACATTCCATCACGATGTAACTACCTTCACCCTCATACCTGCCCCTGCCAGATGTCTACATGTCTAGAAGTTCAACACAAGGTGAGAGGATTATTAACTGCATGATCATCATGACAAATCATATCATTATTTTAATTGGATCAACCATACAATTGTCAACTATAAGATTAGCAAATGCAAACAAGGAATGCATAATAATAGGAAGATAGGGTTGGCCCAAGTAAATCTCACAAGGACAAGACCTAGGGGTCAGACCTAACGTCTCGGGGGCTCATCACAGATGGCCTTGCCTATGTGAATGCATAGAGACGTCATAGTTCATAAAACAATTTAAAACCCATTTAATATGATGGTATAAGAGTGGGTATGCAACCCTTTATAGGGTCCAAATCCCCAGGCAGTTCCCTGTCAGTTGCCACCCACTTAAGTGAAACAAAGACTCTAGCTAGTTTAATTACAAGGATCTATCACATGCAGGTTTCCCCACTAAGATTCTCAAAAGACCTACATATGGATTCCCATTGTATTACTTCATAATATTATTATAAAACAATATGTTGCTCTCAAGTTTTCAAATCATGTAAAGTACCAATCCTATATTAAATCATACATTTCGCACTAAGTTCATACATTGGGAACTTATCCTCTCTATTTAATCATCCTTATAACCATGTTGTCTTAAAAGGTGTTCTACACGAAATCCAACACACAGCTAGAGCAAGTAGACCTTACATGGCCAAAGCACAAACCTTTTTCACACTACAAATCATACTAATATAAACTTACGCCGCCATTAGATTCAGGGATGTAAGATTTGTTACAATAATTGTTACACCTTCCCTTCAAGTTCCCAAAAACACTACTAGTATAATTTTTACTACTCTTTCCTTTATGTCTAATAGCTTCACTTCTTTGAAGAGTTTACTAGATTATTATTGCCCAATAAACCATACATGAATATTTAAAGCTTCACTTCCTCCTGTGCTTTCCTTCTGCTTCCTTCCTCAATTCTATCCCTGATTCATTCTGCTGGGATTCTTGCTTTTCCCTCAAATAAATCTGCCAGTGCGATTGCAAATAAATTGTAAAAGGTATAAAGCTAGGCCCTTCCCTTTGTGCCTCCTCGTTCCCCTGTGGTTCTCTTTCCTCGAGTTTGTTCCTCTCTGCTTGTGCCATATTGTGAGATTGGAACGATGTGTGGGTACCCATCTAAGCAAGCTCGATAGGAGAGATTTTATCAGATGTTCACGTAGCAACTGCCTTGGTAGACATGTTGGTAAAATGTGGGAGACACAGACCAGTCATGTGAACTGATAACAAATGCTAAAAGGAAATGTAGTCTCATAGAATGCCATGACTTCAAAATTGCTCAGATAGATTTAATTGAAAGGAAATTAGAATACTTTCAGTAAAATATCGATGGTGGTTGTAAAACCCAACTCATTGCAGGTGAACATCGTTTTGTAGAAGAGGCTTTAGAAAACTTGTGAGAGAACACAACTGGCAGCTATGTTACAGGGCCCGCACCAAATGGGTTTGTTGAAAAGACTTTAAAAACTTTCAAGCAAATGCAAATGACAGGCGCAACTACAAATTCATTGCCATTATCCTCCCAGCCTACCAACAAATACAATCATTGTTCGATTTTGCAGAAGATCGATTTGATGAAAAGGCTTTAAAAACTTTCCTGTCATGGCTGTAGGCTGGCGTGAAACTAAACATCACCGCCTTCTGCCTGCGTACTCTCTTCCCAAGCAAAATTGGACCTTCAGATGTTCTCCCTCCCAAGATACTTCTAGAAACTTTCCAGCAATTGATATTGGTAGCTTCCAGGTCAATTCCACGTTTCTCCCCATAACGTCCCACCTTCTCTGATGCAAAAGTCTTACTCACATTTATTACGGTTAGAGGCGCTCCATGCTAAGACTCTTTTTTTTTCTTTAATAAATAAAATGACCTTCGTACCTATGCAAGGTGTAGCCATTGCTGGAAATAATGGAAAGGACTAATTGAGTATTGCGGGTTCATATTAATTCGTTGTAAAGGCTAGTGAAACTTTCCAAGAAAATGCAGTAGGTAGGCGTAAGGCCTAATTTTCAGGGCCGGTCTATTCTGGCTTTAAAATGGCATACGCGCGATTAACATGTCATGTTAGTTCTATCTTTTTAATCATAGATTTTCAATTAGATGACTGAGATTGCATAACACATTGCTATTAATCTAACAAATTCGCCCATTTTGAAACCAGAATAAACGCAACCTAATTCCCAGACCCCTCACTATCTCCTCTCTCACCTCCAACTCACTGCCTGCCATTAATATTCATCCCCTATCCTACTCTGCTCTTGTCTCTTCAAATTATGCAGGCCCTGCTAACTTATATGGTGCCTATAAACCAACGGCAATGGCTACGCAGTGGACAAAATGGTCCGCTGCCATGCCTTCTCCATCCCATCCCCCCCATGCCATGCCATGCCATCACGCGATATCCAAAGTACAGTTGCCCAGTGAACTAACAGAAACGGAAATCAACTGCAGCGGTCCCCTCAACCCGTACACCACACGGATCTCCCCACTAACGCCCGGTTTTACGCGCTCTGGGTGCCATTAATCCTCAACGCCCTGGCCATCTAAGTTGATGTGCATGTTTTTGCAGTTTTAAATGATCAACAAATACATGAAGAACATATGTTGCCCTTTCCTACGGATCTTAACCAAACAACAAAAATGGATGCAATGCAAACTAGAGATGGTAAGAAAATTGAAAATTAAATTTCAATCAAATTTTGGATCTTTAACTTCTAAATTAATTTTATTTAAGTTGACATGTTAAATATGCATGTTATTGCAGCTTTAAATGATCGGGAAAAAAATGATGAATTGAACTTCAATCAATAATGAGTCTTTTACTTTTAAAACCATTATGAATTGAACTTCAATCAATGATGAGTCTTTTACTTGTAAAAACATTATGAATTGAACTTCAATCAATAATGATTCTTTTACTTGTAAATTAATTTTATAACTAGCTCATTATATGTGCAGGTAGTGATGATACTATAATGGAGGATCGTGGTGATACTATAATGGAGGATCGTGGTCAATATTTTCCTGGATAACCATTATGGTGTATGATACTTTATTGTAATGGATTATTTATTGAGTGTGTAACTCTATTTAGAAATTGGATCTTGGATGGAGTGGCTTGTTTTTTCAAGATAGAGACATTATTTGCATACTATATTTTTGACTTTTTTTGCATACTATATTTTTACTCTATTTAGAAATTGGATCTTGGATGGAGTGGCTTGTTTTTTCAAGATAGAGACATTATTTGCATACTATATTTTTGAGTTGGACTACTATTGTGTATGTGAGAAATTGGCTAAATCCATTATGAATTTTATTCATTTTATGCCATTAGCATGCAATTTTCTTTGGGTCATGTTATTTTTACATGATACTTCAAATATGTTTTGACATCTAACATGTCATGTGTTGTGTAATCTTTTAATGATTTTGAGGTGTACACCAAAGAAATTGTCACTTGATTAAGAATGCAAAACTATAAACATTCACCAAAACTAATAGAGACATGAACTAACTTGTCTAGAACCCTTGATAGTAAACAAGTCAATAAAACACTATATAGGTGTCTAGTAGGATATTGATTTATTTGACTAGTACTTGTCCATACATATCTTATCCAAATAGAGTCTTGTCCCAATTTAAAACTCATTCAAACTAATAATTGATTTAAGATACATAAATTGACTTACCTATACACATTCTTCAACCATGCCCTTCGCACATGCCAAATACATAAAAGTATCCGACAATTAAATGATCATCTACAAGTTACATTATAAAAGTTCATAAGTAACATTGAAACAAAATTTAGTGTTCATAAGTAACATTCAAACTAAATATTAAGTAATTAAAATGGGTTGAAGTTATTTTAAATTAAAAAAAAAATTAAAGTCAATAAAAACCTGATTGCCTCAATCTCAGCACTAGCATCATCTGTCATGAATGCATTGACATGCCAATCTTCTTTACTCTGTTTTCCTCTTTTATAAACCTCTATAAGCCATTCATTTATATCCTCAACTTTATTTCCTGAGGATATGGCCCATGCAATAGGTATGTCGGCCTCTTGTTCATCAAATACAAGCAATGTATATAACTCATACTGCACATGAATAAACTATATCAATAAATAAAAGATATCTATGAAGAAATACATAGAAAAGAAGTATCAAAGATTAATTTAAGATACATAAATATGGGCAACATTATTTTACTTACACCATATTTATTTGTTGAGAATGTGGAATCCATTGCAATGATTGAGTTATGTGAATGTTTCACCATCATTTCTCGCATCCATGGTGTTTGAATGCCCATAACAAATGGAATATTTTCCACATTGTTTGGTCTTTTATAGTAGAAAAAATTATCTTTCCCCTCTACATGCCACAAGCTTACACTTTTTGCATCATCTTCATTTTTTTGAGATCAAAGGGAGCGTACTCTTTTCCATGCATTCAGCACATCTTTTCTCAACAAACATGTGTCCCTCTTATTCATCAATTTAGTCAAACCATGATCTAAGTAGTGTTGCTCACATATTGTGTCAATCCTCACACCCATTAGTAATAAGGTTTCAATATACGATTTACACTCATTTGATAATCTTGGTGCAAAATTGCTTCTTGGACCACTAGAAGGATCATCCTTTCCATGCCAAAATTCACCATTAGCATCACAATGGGTAAATTCATTGTATGTAATAATAGCAACATCTGGTCTACCATACATAACCCTGACAAGAAAATGAGCCTGACAACCCCTTTTTTGGATGAACTTCCTTGTCCTTTTCTTTTTTCTAATTTTTTCTCTATTGTCCTCGGGGCCAAACGCACACTAATAACTGTTTATAAATTTCCAAAAAATATATATTAATTGACATAATAAATGAAAAATATAAATTGTGACATGTTCGATTATTATACTAAATAAAGGCAAACCTTGAATATGTCTTGGTAGTGTGATCAGTAGGATTATTTGAATTTGACTCTCTATGCTTCTTGCGTACAAAGTTTGTCTCTGTGCTATCCAACAAACCTTCTCCTTTGACAAAGTGAGGGAGCCTTTCAAGAGGGATTGCAGCACATAAGTCCATTTGACCACCAACTCCAATAGGTGTCCATTCAAGGTCATCACTTGAGAAATGATTTCCTTGGTTTGGAATATCTTGGACACCTAGTTCGATAAGTGATTTCCATTTGTTGTTTTTGTTTTTACCCATTCTGAATAATATTAAGATAGTTAGTGACCCTCTATCTTATTCAAATATGTTGGAACAATTATATTAATTTTTCTAATCACTCCATAACACAATTCTCTTTGCCTTAGTGTTCACACTTTCTTTTGAGTTTCAAAATAATATTAGAATGAAATTCAATGACATGTTGCAAAAATCATGGAAATAGAAACCATAAAAAATAATTTACTAATATTGAAATTATAGAAATATCATTAAATCCTCGATAATATAAAATTTCATATATATTTTGGTTCAAAGGTATGTTTGACATTTTGTTACAAGTGGATGTAAGATATTTTGTTTCATAGTTTTCTTTTTGTGTAATTTAGTAATGAGTGGCATGTACGTATGGACTCTACTTTTCTTATTTTCTTTTAGGTTTAACTTTTTTTTTTTTTTTTAACTTTTGAATAAAATTTGACTATCAAAGATGAAGGGTGATGTTTAATGTCTACATGTAAATGGTTTTGATCAAATGTGTTCATATTATGTATATATTATTTTGTGGGATATAATGATGGTAGGATATGAGGTTATGGTGTGGATGTAAATGTAATGTTATTAGTCTATGTGTGTAATGGGGGAAGTTGGATGTATATGATATGATAAGAAGTTATGATATATATATATATATATATATAAACGATGGTTTGACCTAAGATGCATACTATGATGGGTCTAAACCTAGGAGATAAATGTTTATGGAGGTTTCAACCTAATTTGCACAAAGAATAATAATTGAAGTGTATAAGGATGCAAACATAAGATGTTATGATGTCTATATCCTAAGATATGGATGCCAATGAATACATGATGCCCTTTTGATAGGACAAACAGATGGCAACAATATGGATTGTGATCAAACCTACGATATGGATGTCTACAATGATGTGAACAAGTTATGATATGACATTTCAAAAACAAGAGTAAGTTGGATTAAATGAAAAATGAATGTTTGATCATGTCTACATGTAAATGGTTTTGATTAAATGTGGTGATATATATGTGATGGTTCGACCTAGGAGATAAATGTTTTTGGAGGTTTCTGCCTATTTTGCAAAAAGAATAATAATGAAAGTGTATAAGGATGCAAACATAACATGTTATGATGTCTATATCTTAGATATGGACGCCAATGAATACGTGATAAATACATGTTTTGATCAAGTTATGATATGACACTTCGAAGACAAGAGTAAGTTGGATTAAATGACAAATTAAAAACATACAATTTATAAGACATCAAACTAAAAAATTAACCAAACCATTGAACTCCTAATAAAAAAATTAACATTTTTTTTTAAAAATTCATATAAAATGGGGTTATTACATGAAAGATAATGCATTTTAAAGATTGAAGAAGAAAGCTACCATGGACATGATGCCATTAATCCTCAACGCCAATGAATACATGAGGCCCGTTTGATAGGACAAATAGATGGCAACAATATGGATTGTGATCAAACCTACGATATGGATGTCTACAATGATGTGAACAAGTTATGATATGACATTTCAAAAACAAGAGTAAGTTGGATTAAATGAAAAATGAATGTTTGATCATGTCTACATGTAAATGGTTTTGATTAAATGTGGTGATATATATATGATGGTTTGACCTAGGAGATAAATGTTTTTGGAGGTTTCTGCCTATTTTGCAAAAAGAATAATAATGAAAGTGTATAAGGATGCAAACATAACATGTTATGATGTCTATATCTTAGATATGGATGCCAATAAATACGTGATAAATACATGTTTTGATCAAGTTATGATATGACACTTCGAAGACAAGAGTAAGTTGGATTAAATGACAAATTAAAAACATACAATTTATAAGACATCAAACTAAAAACTTAACCAAACCATTTAACTCCTTATAAAAAAATTAACATTTTTTTAAAAAAAATTCATAGAAAATGGGGTTATTACGTGAAAGATAATGCATTTTAAAGATTGAAGAAGAAAGCTACTATGGACATGATGCCATTAATCCTCAACGCCAATGAATACATGATGCCCGTTTGATTGGACAAACAGATGTCAACAATATGGATTGTGATCAAACCTACGATATGGATGTCTACAATGATGTGATCAAGTTATGATATGACATTTCAAAAACAAGAGTAGGTTGGATTAAATGAAAAATGAAAAATGATTATTAATGTTGAATATCTTACATCCGCTCGTAACAAAATATCAAACAAACCTTTGAACCTTTGAACCACAATATATGAAATTCTACATAATTTACTAATATTGAAATTATAGAAATATCTCAAATTCTCGATAATATAGAATTTCATATATTGTGGTTCAACCGTTCAAAGGTTTGTTTGATATTTTGTTACAAGCGGATGTAAGATATTTTGTTTCATTTTTTTCCTTTTGTGTGGTTTAGTAATGAATAGCATGTGCCTTTGGACTCTACTTTTCTTATTTTATTTTAGGTTTTTCATTTTTTCATTTTTTTAGCTATTTTTGGATAAAATTTGACTATCCAAGATGAAGGATAAAGTTTGATCATGTCTACATGTAAATGGTTTTGATTAAATGTGATGACATATATGTGATGGTTTGACCTAGGAGATAAATGTTTTTGGAGGTTTCTGCCTATTTTGCAAAAAGAATAATAATTATGGAAGTGTATAAGGATGCAAACATAACATGATATGATGTTTATATCTTAGTTATGGAGGCCAATGAATACGTGATAAATACATGTTTTGATCAAGTTATGATATGACACTTCGAAGACAAGAGTAAGTTGGATTAAATGACAAATTAAAAACATACAATTTATAAGACATCAAACTAAAAAATTAACCAAACCATTGAACTCCTTATAAAAAAATTAACATTTTTTTTTAAAATTCATATAAAATGGGGTTATTACATGAAAGATAATGCATTTTAAAGATTGAAAAAGAAAGCTACTATGGACATACTTACCTGATTTTTGGTGTGCAATATGTAGAGATGGCCTTGCTTCACCAGGTCTGATTTGGAAAAAGTTTTTAGTTGCCTACAAATATTTAAAAATATAATTGATTAGTAATTTAAAATTCATTAACATAAGTTTAAATAATAATTAATCATTAAAAAAATAAGTGTAAAATTACTAAAATAAAATGCAGAATAAAACGCAGTCTAAAATTACACTACAAACGGTGGAAGAATAAAATGCAGTCTAAAATTACACTGCAAACATTGCAAACATTACACACATTGGCAGCGTAAAATGCAGTCGAAAATTACACACCTACCACAGTTTACGATGACTGGGATGATATGTTTCTGAACTAAGGAACCATTTTTCATCAATCTTCTCTATCTTCTGGTTGTCCGAGTCTCCATTGTTGCTTGTTTGCCAAAATCTGTGGAAGAATGGGGGATTTTTTTGCCGCTCCGAGTCCATTTGGAGGGTTGAGTTTACGCGCGCAGTGCATTAACGAAAGAGTAGGTGGCCAGGGCGTTGAGGATTAATGGCACCCAGACCGCATAAAACCGGGCGTTAGCGGGGAGATCCGTGTGGTGTACGGGTTGAGGGGACCGCTGCAGTTGATTTCCGTTTCCGTCAGTTCACTGGGCAACTGTACTTTGGATACCGCGTGATGGCATCACATGGCATGGGGGGGATGGGATGGAGAAGGCATGGCAGCAGGCCATTTTTTCCGCTGCGTAGCCATTGCCGAATTAACAAGCATGAGTATTTGGTTCTATTCTTTATAAGTAGGGCAGGATGTATAATTCACTTCTTTTTCTAGTTATCTTATATCATAGTCCAAAAAGAAGTTGTCTAGAGCTTGATCTAGTATAACTAAGTTATCAATGGTAAACATAGGTACAACAATAAATGAGAGAAAAAATGGTTAACTTATTCATGTATGAAACATTAATTTAATTTTATTAATAGTACCACTTTTATTGTATAAAAAAATTCTATTTAATTTTGTATAAATCATTAATTTAATTTAAAATTATTAGTACATTAAAAATATAGTTGTTGAATAATTTAAAATTATTAGTACAATCAATTGATATAGAAAAAATGTTAGAAAAGTTAAAATATAAACATGGAAAAACTAATAATATATAATCGTTAAAATAGTAATTATCAACTCGTTTAAATAAATTCACTACAATGAAAAAATATTTTTACATACAACAACAATGATTATAAATTTATTATTTATTTGGATTAAAAAAGAAACATGTTGAATGGATATATTTATTTTGATAATATTTTTTTTTTTAAATCAACATACATTTTTCAAAATTTCTTATAAAATAATTCAATTATATAAAATAATCCAAAAACATAGAAACAAAATTTTTGAAAAAAATATTTTAAAAAAATTATAAACATTTGGTTTTTATTAATATTTTTTTAAGCAGGTGGCCAAGGCGTTGAGGATTAATGGCACCCAGAGCACGTAAAACCGGGCGTTAGCGGGGAGATCCGTGTGGTGTACGGGTTGATGGGACCGCTGCAGTTTATTGGATGGCCATTGTCGTGATGGCATCGCATGGCATGGGGGGGATGGGATGGAGAAGGCATGACAGCGGGCCATTTTGTCCGCTGCGTAGCTATTGCCATAAGCCAACATGCTCTTTGTCAGTGAATTTATTTCTATCGCACAAAGTCTATATTCTCACCTAAAGTGCTACGACATCTCAAATCACCAAAAATGGCTACAGTTATCCCGCTCGATGGAGCTCACCAACCCTTCTATATTTCTGGTGCCTATCTTAGTCCATGCTCCCTCAAGTCGTCACCTTATTAATGATTTCATCTAAGGTGTGGGATGACATGCCCACTCAGTGGTACCATCCCTGTGGTTGTCATGTCTGGTTATAGATGTCATCTCTTCCTTAATAACCTTGCAATTTGTGTCACAACATGGTATAGATATTCATAAAATCTATAGTCGTTATTAAACCTTAACATAAGCTCATAAATTTATAGAAAACAATATCAAGTAATTCTAGCATGTGCGAATAAAATCATAAGATTATGTCTCACATTCTAAATTTCAATCTATCTTATAGCACAAAACACCATTAAGGGAATAAAAGGTATAATCTAATAATTCTTCAACTATTTATATCTAACAAATGAGTAAACAAGAAAATCACTAGATTAATTTAAGGATGTTATTTATCATTTGAGTCCTCAAATTACATTCAAATTGTGGCCCCTTTACCTTAGATGTATAATCAACATTAATTACCTTTTCAATACTTGATTTGACCCCTAACTATTCATTCTTCAAGAATGAATTGAGTAAGTAATGTCATGAGAAATGAGTTCATAATTTAGGCATAAGTTTTATTCCACAAATTTCATTCTTGATCGTCTAGAAGTTCATCATTAATGATAATATTAATATTTTGTACAAATTCTTTCTATCTTGGATTATGAGGAATTTATGATGTCTTATCTACCATTTCCTTATTTGAATGATTAATTTATTACGGCCCTTTAATGTGGGAGTATATGTGCTTGATCTAGGAAGGGTCAAATGTTCTCCTCTATGTTTACTATAGTGGTGACATTCCAAACATAATATACAGAAATAACATTAATAAAGAGTTGTCATCCCTCCTTTTAGGACAATCCTTAGTCAAATGTAGCATGAAGTAGTTTCCTAAACATAAGATAAGTTCCATGCATTAAATCCATTTTGGTTCTACCCAAGAGGGCTATATATTCAAAGTGATGCAAGAGATTAGAATACTAGGGATTTATTTCAAATTAAAATCCAATATCTAAATTAATCTATAATATTCTCTACGGACTTTGGTTAAATTACTAAACTTATTAAAGATATTTGAGAGTACTATCTTACCACCCATTTTCTAGTCATTCTAATGCAAGAACATTAAGGGCAATTCCCTTGAGGACAAAGAATGAATTCATTAAGACATAAGAAACTATGAAAATATTATCATCAATAATGCATTATGTAACATACAAAACTCTATAGGGGAAGTGTATCATATTTGAATGAAAAATTCTCGATTTAGACTAAATTTCAAATTTGATTTCCTAGCCTTAAATATAAGAAGGAAATCACAACATTTTTATATCATAAAATTTTTAAATTTTATACATGTTATTGTCATACTTTTTACTGCTTGATTTCCTAGTATTAAAATATTCTTTCAAATAACAAACAAGGTATTGTAGACAAACTACTTACCTCATTACTACGAAATTTGTTTCCTTACACCCGATTCCTTCAAGTCCAAGATCATAGCATGCTTGAAGTCACAATTGTCAGTATAACATGGTGTCTTAGCCAAAGCAATATGCACTCTTGGTCATCATATACATGAATTATTTCCGTCTACTATAGGTCAAAGCACCATACTTCATCCTTTAAGCACTTGTTCATTCTAGTTTAATACTTCATAACAACTAATTCACATTGCATTTTATATTCCGCCTTAAGTATAAAAAAATTCTCAACATAAGACTAATCCACATAACCATCATTATCATAATTAAAATTTAACCATAAAACAAATTTTCATATCATCAAATTCAAGAAAAGCATCTCAAGTAGCATAAATTATTAAGTGTTTATGACCATCTATAGGGGGGAACTGACAGTGTTGCTCAACATTTGAAGTTTGGTTGGAGTTTAGCTGGTTGTGGCTGCTATGTTTTTCTATTTATGTTGTGTGCAACCTTTGGTTGTTGGG
Source organism: Cryptomeria japonica (assembly GCF_030272615.1). Lineage (NCBI taxonomy): Eukaryota > Viridiplantae > Streptophyta > Pinopsida > Cupressales > Cupressaceae > Cryptomeria > Cryptomeria japonica. The sequence goes on from NC_081408.1 coordinate 659,703,174, forward strand.
CTCTGGATTCCCGTAAGTCCAGAAGGTTCCAGGTCCTTTCTAAAACCTGTGGCTCACTGCCAGGCAATCTAGGTCATTATACGATGGCAGTTCTCTTATTGTAAGGGTTTCAGAGCCCCTTCAAAACCTATTTTCCCCTAATCAAAACATAATATAATATTAATAATACCTTTTCAATTAAAAAATATAGAACACAAGCTAAAGTCCAAATTCCAAACTCTCCAATATTTTATTTTTATAAAATTTGAACTTGTACGAATACAATAATAATTTTAGAATCATTGCAGAGTACTCAAAACATTTACTCAAATTTTCCACTTTTACTCTCAAAAAAATATTCTATTGCCAAATTCTTTATACTAAGCTTGGAGAAGCATATTAGAGTAACCAAAGAATTTTATTTTTATTTTTATTTTTGACTATTTTATGTTCACATGTGGAAAATAAGATGTAATAATTAAGTAAATGTTGTTATTATTTTGGCACCGCTTAGTACACAAGCAATTAAATAACCATGTATTGTAAGCCACATATTAATTGACATATTTGAGTGATGTCGTAGAAATTGAGATATTATTTAATACATTAAATGCATAAAAATGTGTATTTCTTTTCTGTAAAATTGAATTTTGTATCTACTGGTACCAATAGAAATACAAAAAAATATCAATTTTATAATTATTTAAAATATAAATCAAATTTAAATTATATGTATTGATTGGTTGAATTAATTTAAAAATTGAATTGAATGGATGCAATAGTATCCTGCCTTGCCAAGAAATAATAATATAATATCTAATTGTTTCGTGTATACATTTTGTCATAGAAGTCATATGTATAACTTAATTTAAAAAGAAATATAGAAAATCTATTGAATTAATGTTTTATTTATGTTGGAAATGTATTTATATATCGATAAATATTTCATACTCTTTTTTCTTTAATTTTATTAAAATTTAAGATTTTAAAAATTAAAAATAAGTCAAAATATTTTAAAAATTAAGATTTAATATTAGTAAAACATATAAATATAAAAAATTTAAAAATCAATTAAATATATAAAGAGAGTTAAAAAAAAGTAGAGAACAATTTGAAAATTATTGAATTTATTATTGATAATAATTTCATAACTTATATTTTTCCTATGTACAGTTTTCTCATACGACACCCAATAATTTTATAAAATTTATTTCAATTTTTAACAACTATAAAAAGTAGATAACTGATTTTTTTATAATAAATTAGTAATGCATTATTAATATATAAATTTAAAATATTTCATATTATTATTCTTCCCATCTTTATGAAAATTTAAGATGCTAAAATGAATAAAATAATTAAAGTTTTAAAATAAAAAATTAATTAATCAATTAATATTAGAAATTAATTGCATTATTAATCACTTTCATTAACTAAAAATAATTGAATTTATCTATGACTATTGGTTCTATTGTGAAATATGTTATTGTTTAATCAATTTTTTTGATAAATAAGTGTGTCAACATTATATTAAATAGAAAATATACACATATTATAATCAATTTTGATTGTCAACAACCATAAAAGCTACATTATTAAGTTTTGTGATTTTTTAGTTCCTATAAATAAGAATACTTATGCATTCATTACATTCAACCCCTTTCAATAATTTAACCAATCATAACATAGAATTAAAAATTTTGAACAAAATTCCTATAATTATATTTAATTTTCTATTGTAAATTATTGTAAATATACCATTTATTTGCTTTATTATTGGTTTGCATTACAAAATCAAATTTTTCATTTCATTCATATTTCTTTTACACAAGCAATTAATGTTCAACATGCAGTACATTTATCTGAGTTTAAAATTATTCAACTTCACCTTAAAATTAAGGATTTATTGATAATGGGTGTATTTATTTGGATTTACATTTATTTGAATATATTTTATAATTTATTTTAATTTTCATTATTAGTTTTTATTAATATTTCAAAAAAGATTAATTAAATTAAATAATATACATTTTAAATTTAAATTTTAGGTTCTTATTTCATTGTTCATTGAGAGGTTATTTAAGTATAGTATATTTGATTCTTAATTCATTTAAAAAATATAATAAATATTAACAATAATGAAATATAATTTTGTATGGAAAATTTTATTATACAATAAAGTATTATAAGAGTATGAACTCAACATTTTAAGATATTTTATTTACTTGTACTTGTTTTGAATCATTGTTTCAAGTATTAAATTGAGATTTAGGATGTGTTCAATGAAAAGATAATTCTAATTAGTAAACTCCACAATTTAACAATTCATAATTATTTTGTTAATTTCAATTCATCCATATTTCTATTCTAACTTTTTTCATATTTGTTTACTTTTGTTGGGTGTCATATTTTGAGATTTTGATCCTTAAAAAAAAAAAAAAAACTTTAGACTATTTGAAAAAAGTAGTTATTTCTAATAACTTAATAAGCAAATCATTTCTTGCGTTCTTAACCTAATTCTTTAGTAGCACTAACTAAATCCTCAAACTAAGACAAACAATTGCACAACTATTAGCAAGAACTTGACACAATGCGTCTCTTGTTAGTATTGCATCCATTCAATCTTATTTCTTAATTAATTTAAGAAATCAGTACAAAGAATTAAAATTTGTGAACAAAAATTCTATAGTTTATACATTTAATTTTTATTTTAAATGTTTGATTTTTGTCATTTTTCTATTTTTCTATTAGTTTGAACAAGTGAAAAAATTAATCACTAAATTTGATGATCAATGATCAAAAATAAATTCTATAGTTTATATTTTAAATGTTCGATTTCTACCATTTTTCTTCTTTCTATTGGCTAGAACAAGTGAAAAAAATAATTTTAAAAAATCACTAAATTTGATGATCAATGATCAAAAAATATTATTAACTAATATAAATGCATTGGTAGGTAGGACAGTAGCGAGGGATTATATGACTGATTACGTTGTTCTAGGGGATGCACACCTCATTAAATTTAGGTTTGAAGGTTAGTGTTTAATTTATGTTACGTTATTATAAGTGTAAATTTGCAATTTAGATTTAGATTTAGAGTTAGGCTTCAATTTGGTTTAGAATTAGGGTTAAATTTTGTTTGGTGTTAGGGTTAAGGCTTAATTTGATTTTAGATTTATGATGGATTAGATTATATTAGTTTAAAAATATGTAGTGATGATATATTAATTAGAAATGAGATCACTTGGTAAGACACTAATTAGGATTGTCATTTAATTAAAAAAACATTTAAATAGGGTTAGTATAAACGACTCAACTCAAGGTTTAGGGTGAAGGTTCAATTTGGTTGAGTGTTAAGGTTAGGGTCAAATATAGTTTAATGTGTAATTTGGTGTAGGGTTCAATTAGGCTTAATGTATAATTTGATTTTCAAGGTGAATATTTCTATATCTTTACTAGGATTCTCTATGACCTAAAGATTTGTGTTTAATTTGATTTAAAGTTTGGGCTCAATTTGGTATAGGTTAGGTTTGAATTTAATTTTGAATAGAATTTGGCTTAGGGTTCCATTTGGTTTAGTGGTAGGGTTAAATTTGGTTTAATGTTAGGGTTAAATTTGGTTTACTATTTGAAGAATAAAAGTAATTCAATAGTAAGGCTTGCATGTGATAAAGGATGGTGAAATTTCTTGATCTTCACATACACATACTATAGTCTATAATTGAAAAATAATGGACCATGAAAATTCTAGAAATGCTAATTCATAATGTGTGTGTGTGTGTGTGTGTGTGTGTGTGTGTGTGTGTGTGTGTGTGTGTGTGTGTGTGTGTGTGTGTGTGTGTGTGTGTGTGTGTGTGTGTGTGTGTGTGTGTGTGTGTGTGTGTGTGTGTGTGTGTGTGTGTGTGTGTGTGTGTGTGTGTGTGTGTTTATCCACTTTATTTGCTAATCCTATTAGTTCACTTTAGAGAACTCATAATAGATTATATATAATAAGAAGAAATAAACCTTTTATAGAGATGGAAAAATAATTTTAATTTATTTTTAGTAATTAAATCATAGAAACATCATGGAATTGAGAATTAAATGTGAAGACAAGTTATAGATAATTAAAAATAACAATTTTCTTACTGTATTAAAATTTATAAATATGAAAAAATACTTCTGACATAATCTTAATTTATTTATCTACTTAAGTTTTAGAAACATTTGTTAATCTTAGAGGATCTGGTTAATACTGAGAGGGGGGGTGAATCAATATTAACAACAATTTCAAACTTAAAACTTGAACTTATAAAACTTCACCAAATCAATCATAAACTAGTAATAAACTCTTTACCATTACCGGTAATCACTAATAACCAACTGTTAAACAGGTTTATTAGAACTGCTGATTAAGTGTTCATCAACATGCATAAACTGAAAGTAAAACATAACAACACATAAAAACATTCACCATATGAACACCGTGATTTTCACGTGGAAACCCAAATAGGGAAAGACCACGGTGGGAATCGGTACCCACAAAAATTGTACTCTTTCAGAATGCGCCCTGTTAGGAGCCTAGCCCAATTAGAAGCTTACAATGATGCCCTATTAGGAGCAAACCCTATTAGGAGTCACCTGATTAAGGGATTTAGATTATGAGCCCTATTAGGAGCTTTGACGTGTTAGGATCAACCTCACAAGAGGATTTAACACTCAGATGTTGATATACCCAGTTAAGGGATTTACAATGTAAGGCATGTTAGGACCTACCTGGTTAAGGGATTTTGTCTGTTGCAATTGTTAGGGAACAACAGTGAATGATTTGGGTATAGCACTTAACTGCTTGATTGATCAGATCCAATTCTGCTACACTCTGGGTAAGTGCACCAAGATGGTGAACAAAAAAGTGGCCACATGCAAAAAAAATGAATTTTTTCATAACCCGTGCGTTCTGGAAATTCAAAAACATGCTAGGCTTGGTAACACCAAGCCTAGCCAGAAATAATTAAAAAACAAAAATGAGGAACATTATATTTTATAATAAAAAATCAAAAGTTCCTCAAAACCCGTACGAGTTTTGAGGAACATTATATTTTTTAGAAACCCGTGGGTTATGTAGAACTAGAAGTTTTGGCCTTAGTTATGCATAACCCGTACAGGTTATGTAGAACTAGGAACAAAATAGGAAGTGGAGAGAGAGAGAGAGAGAGAGAGAGAGAGAGAGAGAGGGTGAGAATAGGATTAAGAGAGGGAGAGGAAGAGAAAGAGAGAGAGTAGGGGGTAGGAAGAGAGGGATAGAATATGATGAGGAGAGGGGGAGAGAGAGAGAGAGAGAGGAGAGAGAGAGAACATTGGGAGGGAGGGAGAGGGAGGGAAGAGATGGGGAGAATAGGATAGAGAGAGAGAGAGAGAAGGGGGTAGGAAGAGAGGGACAAATATGAGGAAAGAAAGAGAAGGGGGAGATAGAGAGACAGAGACAGAGAGACAAAGAGAGACAGAGAGAGAGAAGGGAGAGAGGGTGAGAATAGGATTAAGAGAGGGAGAGGAAGAGAAAGAGAGAGAGAGAGTAGGGGGTAGGAACAGAGGGATGGAATATGATGAGGAGAGGGAGAGGGAGGGAGGGAGAGAGAGAGAGAGAGAGAGAGAGAGAGAGAGAGAGAGAGAGAGAATAGAAGATAGGAAGAGAGGAAGAGAATAGAATAAGGAGAGGGGGAGGGGGAGAGAGTGGGAGAGAGAGAATATTGGGAGGGAGGGAGAGGGAGGGAAGAGATGGGGAGAATAGGATAAAGAGAGAGAGAGAGAGAGAGAGAGAGAGAGAGAGAGATTAGGAAAAGGAGAAGGGGAGAGGGAGATAGAGAAAGATTGGGAAAAGTAGAGGGGAGAGAGAGAGGGGGGGGTAAGAGAGAGAATAGGGGATAGAGAGAGAGAGAGAGAGAGAGAGAGAGAGAGAGAGAGAGAATGAATAGGATAAGGAGAGGGGGTGGAGGGAGAGGGAGAGAGAAGGAGATTAGGAAAAGGAGAGGGGGAGATTGGGAAAAGTAGAGGGGTAGAGAGAGAGGGAGATTGGGAAAAGGAGAGAGAGAGAGAGAGAGAGAGAGAGAGTAGGATAAGGAGAGGGGGATGGAGGGAGAGGGAGAGAGAGGGAGATTAGGAAAAGGAGAGGGGGAGAGGGAGATAAAGGGAGGTTGGTAACAATAGAGGGGGATGGAGAGAGAGAGAGAGAGAGAGAGATAATAGGATAAGGAGAGGGGAAGGGAGGGAGATTGGGAAAAGGAGAGTGGAAGAGGGAGAGGGAAATTGGAGAGAGGGAGAGGGGGGGAGGGAGGGAGATTGAGAAAAGGAGAGGGGGAGAGGGATATTGAAAAGTTTTTAATAAGCATACTGGATTGATGCATCTCCTGCATCCTAGTTTTTCTTGTATAGGGGTCTGACCCCTAATTTTCCTCTGATGTACTCAGAGGTAGTCTTTGGCAATGGTTTTGTGAAAATTTTTGCTAGCTGCTCTTTTCTTGTCACATACTACATTTTGATTTGTTTTTCCTATACTCTCTCCCTTAGAAAGTGATATTTCAATTCTATGTGTTTAGTTCTTGCATGTAATAAAGGATTTTTTGGAATATTAATTGTGTTGTCATTGTGTTGTCATTGATGTCAATTGGTATAGGAAGGCTACCGGTATAAAATATGTATGTGCAACACTGTCATGGATGCATAAAGGATGAGATATCCTTGATATCACCTTGTGTTGTAGAGCACCGGTAAGGTAAGGGAGAGAAAGCCATTCAGTAGAATGACCTTTGGAGTCACCAGTATACAAGTCAGTGTTTGACTTGTGCTGAAGATATGAACAGGTTATTGGTATAGTCTATCACCAGTAAGGAAAGGTTGTCAACTAGTAAGTGATGGGATGACAGTGAGTTGTTGCCAACTCGAAAGCTTATGACTAGTGTACAAGAAGGAGGAGCAAGATGTTGAGCTATTCATTGTGATGAAGAGGTGGAATGTTACCTAAATCACGTCAACATAGGAGGAGAAGGATGTACAGGTCACCAGTATGTTGTGTGGATGCAAACAGCAAGACTCCCACCGGATAAAGATGCAGTCACCATGTGAAGAGATGACTGACAGTGAGTGTGCCCAACCGGATCAAATGTGCCTATTTGAATATATGTTGCACAAATAGGGAAGCCACATGAGTGTATTTCAGGATGTAGATGACAAGGATCCACTGCCACCGGTAAGTGGAACTTATTTCCTATTATGCAAAGTGTGCATCATAATTCTGTGAGATGAGGAAGAAGAGTTAAAGGAAGGTGTTAGAAGGCTCACACCGTATCCACTAGTGATTCACAAGGATGCCTCATGTGCATAAAGGAATATGCACTGGACTGAGTAAGAAGGCATGATGAGTTTCCAGGACAAATGAATGTTGATGAGTTTGTCACTTTGATAAACCAGTTGAGATGATGTTTGGTTTGATGATGAAGAAGGCAAGGCTAAGCAGCTGCAAATGGAGAGTGCAACCGGCATGAAGATGCCTTAGATGGAAACAGTTGAAGGTTGATGACATGTTGTCATCAAGGTGTTTACTGATATGTATGTCCATTGATAATATGGACAAGGTGCAGATGCAGAAGACTCTCATCTGATAAGGATGTGCATAAGGAAGGTTAGCAAGAGTGCTAACTGGCTCAGTGTTCCACCTGAAGAGAAGAAGAGTGCAAGGTTGACGACATATGGGTTAAGGGTTTAATCGGTAGGGTTAGTAAACCGGCAGAAGAATCCAGTAATGGAGTTGGTCGGTGATCCTATCCATACCAACGCAGATGATCCGGTAAAGGTAGATTCCAACATAGGGGCCACATGGACCTCAAAGTGGCATGCATGCATAGGTTGGCATGTTGAGTCGCTGAAGTATCAATCGGTGAGGTAGATTGTGACAGGTCCACATTTATGTTGACTGCGAGATTCACGAGATGCATAGACAAGGTTTGCTGCTCAAGGTCGGGAGGAGAACCGAGATCCAGCTTAGACTGATTGAGCAGATTGAGGCAGGTGAAGGAAACTGTGAAACCATTCTTGGTGATCGACCAAGATATCCTCCAATAGGTTAAAAGTAGATTGCTAAAAATAGCTAGCATGATTAGGAAGGCACGACAATGGTAGGATTGATTGATGAGTTACAGTTCATCAATCAAGGTGATCAGATCTTATGAGATCTGATTGGATTTGGTTTGCCTCGAGGATGATGAGGAAACCCTAATCAACTGGAACTTGAATTGGCTATTGGCGGGAAAACCAGGTTATAAATATGCAAGCCAAAATCAGAGAAGGTTGTCACTGAATGGGAGAGTGTTTCTTCATGTAAGAAGAAATCATTCAAGTGCTCATCAAGAAGAAGAAGAAGAGACTAAGTGTGAGGAAGAACAGGTTTGAAGTGTTCAACCGGTATCAGTGAAGCTACTGGCAGTCAACCATTGAGTCTGACAGAAGAGTGAATTGGCAGTGGCCAAACCGACAGAGAAGAGTTGGACAAGATTGGAAAGGAGGCAAGCAAACAACTGATAGAAGATAGTACCGGTGGAGAGTAGCATACTAGCATAGAGAAGCGAAAATCATCAAAGAGCAGAACTGGTAGAGTGCAGAACTAGCAGAGAGTAGAACCAGTAGAGAGAGAACCAGCAGTGAACCGGATAGAAGATCCAGTAGAGAGATTTGCAGAAGAGTTACAAAATCCATTTGTAACAAGAAGATAACTTTGGTATAAAAAGATGATTTTTTATTCACTGAGTTGTAGCTCGGTGCAGGGGTTGTATCTCCTTGGGCTAGTGCTCCTTAGGTTGGTGCCCTAAATCAGGGGTTGGTGCTCCTTGGGTTGGTGCCATAAACATTGTAGTCAGATATTCATTGTGAGGCTGGATTAGAGCAGTAGACTCTAGCAGCATTTCTCACCAAGGTTTTTCCCATCTTGGGTTTTCCTCATATATGTTGGTGTTATGTGATGTCTCCTTTATGTGTGAGTGCATTTGTGTTAGTCTCCCATCTAACCGTTAAGTCTTCTTTCTGTTAGATCTTGTAATTGGTATACACACATAGGATAGTTAAAGGGAAAAGATTGAAAACCACTGATTCACCCCCTCTTAGTGGTACATTGTGTTTATCAATTGGTATTAGAGCCCTAGGTTTCCTATTGATAAGATTTCTCTAGCTTGGGTAGATTCTAGCTTAAGGATACAATGGTCTGTTTAGTGTCAATCCTTGCTCCGGTATTTGATGGTTCAAACCATTCCATTTGGAGTTGCAGAATGGAAGTCTAGTTTTCCTCTCTAGTGTCTGATGTATGGATGTTTGTTGTAAATGGCTGCCCTAGTAAAGTCAGTCCTCCCACCGATTCAGATGCAGAGAGAAGAAACTAGTGTAATGATGCAACAATGAAGTCTATACTCTATGGTTTATCTGATGATGTTTCCTCACAGGTGGATAGATGAAGATCGACAAAGACCCTATGGGACATATTGAAGAAGCTCTATGGAAATGAGACCACTACTGCAGAACTGGCTTGTGATGATAGGATGAGAAATGCATCTCATGTATCTGCAGATGATGAAGGCAGATCAGCTAGCAGTCGCAATAATGATGAAGAAGGAACCCACCTATTCATGGCTCATGAACCAAAAGATGAGAGGCACGCATCTGAGAATGATCATGCAGATCACTCCTATCGGCAAGATGTGTTTGGTAGTGATAGTGAAGGTGAAGAAGAAGAGGAAGCAGAAGTTGATCTTGAAGGTGATCTTGTAAATGCACTTGAAGAATTTAGTAGAGTGAGGAATGAGTACAAGTTATTCGAGAATGCTGCTATAGTGGAGCAGAATTGGTTGATTAGATGCCTTGAAGAATCTGAGAAATGTGTCTCAAAGTTAAAGACTGAACAACAAGACACCAAGAAGTGTCGATGTAAAGATATAGCATCTGAGCTGGAAGTAAAAGATAAAGAATATGTTGGCATATGCACACTCCAATGAGACATTGTATGTGATTGAAGGTTTTGTCATTGATGGCAACCTTGCAATCCTATGGCATTGACAAAGGCATTATACCGGCATCAGTAGATCACACTCTACACTGGTACTCAAGACATAAGAAAAGAAGTATACCGGCACAGAGGCCGACAGGATTTTGTTATATTATATTTTGTTTATTATTGTAAAAATGTGTAAGCCGACTTGGCAAATTGTAAAATGATTCTTATATATAAAAGAGATCATTGTAGACATTTTGAATGATAGGGAAGAAGCAGATAAGAAAATATTAGGCAGACCTATTGTGTGAAATATAGGTCAAGGGGTATATGTAAAGAACAGAGCAAGAACAGGTACTGAATCTAGCATAGAAGATGCTATTGTAAAGCAGTACAAGATATTGGATTTGTATAATCCTTATTGTAAGTCAGTGAGACTTCCCATTGAGCGGTGAGCTCTAGGCAGTTGGCCTTCCTGCATGTGCAGGCCCCTATTGTAAGTAATATTCTCTTATTGGCCAGTGAGTGAATATTGTGGGTCACAAATTCCACTAAGGTTTTTCCCACACCGGGTTTCCTCATTAAAATCTTGTGTTATGGTGTGCTTTTCATGTGGATGTTCTTGATTCTGTTTATTGCTTTATTTCTTGCATACTGGTACACTGTCATATTATGTTCTGCACGTTTTAAGTTAAGAAATACTTAATTATCAGTCAAATACTGATTCACCCCCCCCTCTCAGTATCTGTGGGATCCCTAACAATTGGTATCAGATCTTGGTCCTCTATTTTCAAAAGCCTAACAACTTGAGGAAGATTTTGACACCGGTAAAGATGGAAAATCTGATGAAGCAACTGGAAGGAGCTCTTACAGACTATAATGCAGAAAAGTTAAAAAATATCAAATTAGAAGATGATTTAAGGGCAGCTCAGGACATCATTCAAGTACTTCAAGAAAATTTTACTGTTGCAAGAAATAAGAGAAGAGAACTTTGTGAAAAATTGCAAAATGAGAATGATGAAAAGGAATCACATAATGATATGATAAACAAGTTGAAACAAGAGATCATGACAACAAAAAATGAAATGTAGGATATGACTATGAGATTTTGCAAAGAGATTGAGGATGGGAAGAAGAATGAAGAAGAATTGACCAAAAGACTAAGTGATGCAACATATGAGAACACAAGACTTAGCTATGAAAATGACATGTTGAAGATAGATCTGATGCATACTCAGAATGACTCAAATGAACTAATGAGACAAAAAGAAGTCTTAGAAAGAGAACTAGAAACTGCAAATCAACACAAAGAAAAATTCAAGAAAAGCTCAAAGGAACTTGGCACCTTGCTGAAAAATCAAAAACCTAAAGGTGACACTTCTAGAATTGGCTTTGAAGTTGGTGAAAGCTCCGGTACTGCAAATACTCAGGATCACATCAAACCGGTAAGACAACCTAATGCTTATAAATTCAATGGTAAATGATTTAACTGTAATAAGTATGGTCATAGAGCAAATGGATGTAGATCTAGAAATTATCAGAATATCAACACACCCACCAGTCAATGTTCTAAATGCAACAAAGTTGGTCACAATTCTGAAAATTGTAGAATGAATGTAAGATGTTATGTTTGTGGAAGATTTGAACATTTATCCAATCAATGCAAAACACAAACTGGAATAGGTTATGGGAAAGCTATTCAGAAAAATAATGTAACTTGTTATGCATGTAACAAGATTGGGCATATTGCTAAATTCTGTAGAAGTAAAGGAACACTGGTAGACAACAAAAGTTCTAGCTTGAAAAAGGTAAAGAAAAAGTTGAAGAGGTTAAGCAAGAATTCTCAAAACAATGGATTAGAAAAGTTTATCTAAATATTGGGAATACTCCTTCACCGGTAGAACAAACCAATGCTTCATCGATAGAACAAAGTGATGTTTCACCAGAAGGATAGAGTAGTGCTCCACCGGCAGGAAGTTCTTCATCTAATTGAAGAAAATTTCCTTGAGGGTTTGGCAATCTATTGATACATATGCTATTATTCCCTCGGTTAGAGATAAGAAGTTGGAAATTACTTATTATCGGCAAACAAAGTTAAGTGAATACTTAACTGACATGCAATTAATATGGTAGATGGTGAAAAGACACTATAAATTAAGGTTTTGGCTCCATTTCATTTCACCAAGATTTCAAATTTTTGAAGAGCGCGAAGACTCCGAGCTAAGGCATTTCGAGCAAGAAGCAAGAACACTCCAAGCAATCATCCATCCAAGGCAGTAAAAGGTATTTAATCATGGCAACCACCTCTGCAATTGAATATATAGCAAACCCTACTGTTGTTGAGGTAATAAAAAGACCTAGGCCCATATTTCAGTTAGTTCCTGAGATAGCAAAGAAGGATGATACTTTAGGTGCTTTTTCTCAAATTCCTAAGGGAGTTGTGTATGTTGAAGACCCCAGAATGTACATCCACTGCAACATTGAAGAATTAGGAGATGAGGAAATTAAAACCATGTATAAAACTGTGATATGTGATAATACCGGCAATGTAAAGGATGAACACAAGATCATTGAGACCCTAGGATTTACAGAGATCCTTAGCATTCCTGAATTTCCAAAGGATGTGATTAGGATAGTCTTAAGCAGGCTACATGGTGAATTTTTCTAGTTAGATGCAATTCACAAAATCACCAAGGAAGCTGTGAAAGCTGTCACAGGGTTACCGACCACCGGTAAAAGACCAGATAAAACCAAGAAAGTTTCCAATGACCTAGTTATAAACCTAACTAGTGCAACATTCAACAAGAGGTCTCTAAGAGTAAATGATGTAACAAATATCAATGTGAGATTCATCAATATGATATTAGGGTATAAAGCTACTCATGCTAATAGACTTAATTTAGTTTCAAGTTTATGCATTAAGAGTGCTTATGATATGGTCATAGATAATGCAAAAATTGACATATGTGAATGGTTAAAGGATGAATTAATTGACAACCTTGGAAAGATCAAGAAGGACAAGAAAGGAACTTTCGGATTTGGAAATCTATTAGTATGCCTAATGCTACATATAACAAAATAGGTTCTCGGTATAGGTTACAAAGAACTTGGATATGACATGCCGGTAGGCAAACAATTAACAAAACTATTCAATAACATGGGTGAAAACAAGGAAAGCAATATTAATGACTTCTTTCAAGCATTAAAGACCAAAATGAAGAAAAGAGTAAGGTTATCACATAAGATTGTAGACAAATACAAAGATGAAATATGCTTTGTCATCAAGAAAGATGAAATCTGGATGGAAGCGGTCATCCCAAGGATAGTTTGGGTAACCGAGATGGGCTATGAAATAGATGATCACATAGTTGAAACATATGCTAAAGTACTTCTAGAAGCCCCTAGAGAACCTAAGGAAGAAGTATTTGGCAGTGCAAAAAATATTGAAAGACAAATTCAATCAAAGAAAAGGGTGAAAAAGGTTGAGGCAGTTGTAAGAAAAGGGTCTAGACAAGCAAAAGCCATTAAAGAAGATGTATTGAAGAAAACTGGCATAACAGAGGATGAGTTAGTAGCTCCACAGCCTAAAACTCACCTATCACCGGTAGGTACTTCTTCAGGAAGTGACATGCCTACAACTTTCAAAAGAGTTGTAAGAAAAAGAGATCCCTCACCGACAACCACACCCTCACCCAGGAGGACAAGGCAAAAACAACAAGCAGTGAGATCTCCAGTAAGAAAGGCCACACCAAAGAAGAAATTGACACCCAAGAAGAAGAAAAGGACAAACAAAGACTTGGCCCCTCTTGATATACTGCTGAATAAAATCATAGAGGAAGGTAAACTGAAGAATATAGAGAAAATTTATGACACTCTAACAGCTGATGAAAAAGAGCAAGTTGAAAATAGTGTTATATTACATATGGATATGTACAAGAAATTTTTGATGGAAGTAGTCAATGAAATACCAGATGAATTATTCAAAAGACTAGAGGCAAGAAGACAAGCAGTGATAAAATTGGATAAGAAAATAAAAATTGAAAAGCTACTTGTTGTATATCCGGTAAACTCTCCACAAGAAATTGATGATTTGATTGCAAAGGCCAACTAGTCAGTATTCTCTACTGCACATCGGCATATTGCACTAATGACGGAAAGAGTAAATGAGGTAACAAAAGAAATAGAAAATGGATGGGATATATTCCTAGTTGAGAAAGAAAAGCAGGAAGAATACAGGAACCCCAAGCCTATCAAAGTCTATCAGAAAGACAAAGATAAGGGTAAAGGAAAGGTTGGTGGACGTCCTAGTATCAAAATAAAAGATAACTTATCCCCACCACCTCTGATTACTCCACCGGTAACAACTACTGAAGATCAACCGGTAGCCAAGAGTATGGATGTAGAGGATAATAATCCTAATCCTGAAGTCCTATATACTATGAATGTTGATACTCAGAAGATCAACATAAGAGTAGACAAAGATACAACAGAAAAGATAGATATGGCTAGTGAGCCTCCGGTGACTGAGGAAATTGATAAACTGACAGAAGATAAAGAGCTAAAGGTAGAGACTGAGAAACAAATAGAGCTAAAGGCTCCAGAACAACAACAACCGGAACAGGTACATAAGGAAATAGTGCCACCGGCAACTAGTGAAGTAGGAAAACCATTGCTTAAAGAAATGCAGACACAAACTAACCTACCAGAGGTCAATACAAGCATGGTTACTTCCACCAGTACTCAGATTGTTGACTCATCATCAAGCTTCAAATCAACCAATGTGACTGAGGTACTACTTGATTCTATCAAGAAAATAACCGACTGTAGCTCATAGGCTTACAAAGCAATTGATGATACCATACCAATTTTGAAGGTAATTGCTCCTAACTGTAATATAGATAACAAAGATTCTTCAGGACAATTTGATACACTATGTAAATATATCTTAGAAAACATTGAGAAAATAAAAGAAGAGTCAGTAAAGGATAAAGTAGAAGTTGAAAAATAGAAATTCTTTGATGAGCAAATAAAGAAGTGTAATAGAGATTTTGATACACTTCTACCGGAATTATGTAATTTGTTGAAAGAGTACAAAAATCTGTATAAAGATACCTGTAAAACAAACTTTTTGACTGTAGATATTGACAAGAAAATGAGCAAGGTACAGGATGAGATCAATAAACTTGCAGATAATTTTATCAACTCACCTAATACACTATCAGTTTTTGAGGAAAAGATAACAAATTTTGAGGAAGAACTACTCAAATTAGAAAGAGAGAAAGAAAGAATAATAAGTAAGGCAAAACATTTGAGATCTAAACTAAGTCCAAGATTGGACTATCTAGCATCTTTGCGGAAGGAAATTTCTGAGGCAATAATACAGGGAAGCAAAACATCGGCAGAGCATTTGCAACATCTCATCGGTATAGTGAAGAGAATAGAGACAGCAATAAAGGATAGCAAGAAGTTTATGGATAGTATAAACTTGATTTTGGGAGATTTTTTTCAAATTATAACTACCCAGCTACAAGGTTGAAACCACAAACTCTACTGACATCTTGACAACCTTTATCATTGATGCCAAAGGGGGAGTAGTGGGATGAGAAAATTCAAATCATAGGAATCATATGCTCAAGGGGAGCTCTCACATTTTTGGTATCATTTTTGGACTACACATTTTTGGATACCTTTTTGAAATTTCTCATGAGTGTTGCCATCAATGCCAAAGGGGGAGATTGTTGGCATATGCACACTCCAATGAGACATTGTATGTGATTGAAGGTTTTGTCATTGATGGCAACCTTGCAATCCTATGGCACTAGCAAAGGCATTATACCGGCATTAGCAAATCACACTCTACACCAGCACTTAGGACACAAGAAAGGAAGTATACTGGCACAGAGGCTGACAGGATTTTGTTATATTATATTTTGTTTATTATTGTAAAAATGTGTAAGCCGACTTGGTAAATTGTAAAATGACTCTTATATATAAAAGAGATCATTATAGACATTTTGAATGATAGAGAAGAAGCAGATAAGAAAATATTAGGCAGACCTATTGTGCGAAATATAGTTCAAGGGGTATATGTAAAGAACAGAGCAGGAACCGGTACTGAATCTGGCATAGAAGATGCTATTGTAAAACAGTACAAGATATTGGATTTGTATAATCCTTATTGTAAATCAGTGAGACTTCCCATTGAGCAGTGAGCTCTAGGCAATTGGCCTTCCTGCATGTGCAGGCCCCTATTGTAAGTAATATTCTCTTATTGGCCAGTGAGCGAATATTGTGGGTCACAAATCCCACCGAGGTTTTTCCCACACCGAGTTTCCTCATTAAAATCTTGTGTTATGGTGTGCTTTTCATGTGGATGTTCTTGATTCTGTTTATTGCATTATTTCTTGCATACCGGTACACTGTCATATTATGTTCTGCATGTTTTAAGTTAAGAAATACTAATTACTGGTCAGATACTGATTCACCCCCCCCCCCCTCTCAGTATCTGTGGGATCCCTAATAGAATATCAGTAGCTAGTTGGAGAAATGGAGATTCTCTGAAGTGACCTTGACAAGTGTCAGGATGAGCTCAAGGTAAGAATCTGTTTTGATAGCAGCAATGATGCCTTGGACAAAATGTTGAAAAAGCAAAAGCATGGCAAGGACACTGAAGGATTAAGAAGTGGTGTTAGTGAATGCTCCACCAACAAGAATGTCCCCACAATGGCATTTTGTTTATCTCCTCAAATGGAAAAAATAAGGGACATACCTTCATAGTTAGAAATGCTCCCCCGAAGAAGGTTGATCTAACCATAACTGGTGAAGACATGGAGACAAGGATGAAGACCGATGTTGCAAGAAGAAATAATAATGCAGATCCCAAAGGTAAAGGGAAGATGGGAGAAGACAACTTCACCAAAAGCAAGAACATGAGAAGATAGCGAAGAGGACCTCTTATCATTAAAGGACAAAGAGACGCTACTGCCCACTAGAAAAAGCAAGTGTGGGAAAAGAAGAGATCAAATGGAAGAGCTACAGAGAATGGACAACCTAGGATCCATCCCCAGAGAAGCAGAAATGGAGATTCTAAACTTGTAAGATCTCCCCATGCATGGCAGAATAAATTTGTAAGTCATATGCCATCCTTTACTGGTTATTGCTTTGCATGTAATAGTTATGGCCATAGGGCAGGAGAATGTAGAAAGGGATATAGAAGGAACAATCTAGGATCTCATAAAAAACATGCATATGAGAAAAATGTATCAAGGAGTAGAAATATGCATAATTCCTCTCCTGGTTATGCAAAGAGTATTTGTTATAACTGCAATAGATCTAGCCATAGAATTTATGAATACAGGAAGAAGGACTTGTAGTCACATGGAAGCTAGTATAGAACCTATGCTCAACTTCAAAATGGATAAAGAGCATATGGAAGTCAGAGATCTACATGGAACCAAAGGATAAATGTCCCTACAGGATCAAGAGGCCCACTGGTTTCGATTGCCAGTCGCAACAACATGACCAGAAGAAGATGGTCAAACCGGTATGTGAGAAGGTTCCCCAATCATGAGGTTGGGATGGATGTTGTGTGCTAATATAGCACTGCTCTTGGTCATGTGGGAGAATCCAATAGAACAAGGACAAATCTGTAGAAGAAGGTGAAACTTGCTCCCAAGACTGAAAATGGGAAGAAGAATGAGACCAAGCAGGTATGGAGGAAGAAGCAAGAAGATGCAAACATGGACTGACATTGTACATTCAACACAAAGGTAATTTATCCTAATGCTTGAAGGAGATGCAGGACCTTAGGGGGAGTAACACACTGAACTTATCATTCACTACCTTAGTGAAGGACACATGGAAGAACAAGTTGATGTTGGTATGAAAGATGGAAATGAGAAGATAAGTGTGTGTAGAGGTTGCCTTGGCTACACACCTACAAATCAGAGTTGGATCACTATTGCATGTGTCAACAAATGGAGATTAACAATTGGAATCAGATGAAAAGTGACACAGAATGACAGGAGCTATAGAAAGGTGCTCCGGTAATGATGATGGACCACTACAAGAAATCGGTATGTGTAGGCTTTTACTAGTATGATTGCTAATAGGTACTTGCAAGTTATGTAAGACAATGAGATTCAAGATCATTTCATTAGCCCCGGTAGCATGGAATGAAGAGTTTATGTCTCAGGTGGTGTTGATGAAGACCTAAATGACATATGTTGGCCTGGTTGTTGTTCATGTAGGCATGCATGTTTTGGGATAACCTGATTGATTTATGGCATGACAATGACATTGTATGGCATTGTGTACATCCAGGATCATGTCATAGGTTGTGGTGGATATAAGGGAGCTTAAAGATCATCAGGTGATCATATATACATAGCTCAACTAGTTTATGGTGAAGATTGAAGTCCTGGTTTTGGACCTGACAGCCATTGAGGACCTGAGATGTATGACTCAGGAGTTCAAGGGTTCATAATACTAAACCAGGAGGCTTGAACTTGTGATGGTACTGACTACCTAAATTGCAGATGATAGAAATTTTTGTAGGAATACCCAGGAGAATTTCATGATTAAGGGTATCTACTCTTCATTTGGTTGGTTGTATTCATAGTACAATCACACTTGATTCTCAAGAAATTTGGGATGAAACGGGAGGTGATGCAGTCTGACCGACAGGTAAGTAGTATTCACTGACACATCCTTCTGCAATTGAATGCTTCAACAATTGGTATCAGATTAGTATGCTCAATTGGTGTTTGTTGATGGTTATCCCCTCCATCTCAAGTGTTGTAACTTGAGAAGTTGTACCAATTGATATCAAAGGAGGAGATGCATCCGGTAAAGAAAAAGGGGAGAAATATTTCTATCATTGCCTGGTAGATACAAGGAGGAGTGAAACCCTAACAGTGCCCTTTTCCATTGTTGTCAAAGGGGGAGAAATATTTTGTAGTGTTCGGTCTGATGATGAAGAAGGCAAGGTTGAGTAGCTACAAATAGAGAGTGCAACCGGCATAAATATGCCTCAAATGGAAACAGTTGAAGGTTGATGAAATGGTTTCATCAAGTTGTTTACCGATATGTATGTCCACCGGTAATATGGACAAGGTGCAGATGCAGAAGACTCTCATCTAATGAGGATGTGCATAAGCAAGGTTAGCAAGAGTGTTGACTAGCTCAATGTTCCAAAGAAAGAGAAGAAGAGTGAAAGGTTGATTATAGACCAATTAAGGGTTTAATCGGTAGGGTTAGTAAACCGGCAAAAGAATCTGGTAATGGAGTTGGTCACTAATCCTATCCATACTGACACAGATGATCCAGCAAAGGTGGATGCCGACATAGAGGCCACATGGAGGTGAAGTGGCATGCATGCACAGGTTAGCATGTTGAGTTGGTGAAGTATCAAGTGGTGAGGTAGATGGTGGCAGGTCAACATTTATGTTGACTGTGAGATTTACAAGATGCATAGCAGAGGTTTGTGGCTTGAGATCAGGATGACAACCGAGATCCATCTCAGACTGATTGAGCAGATCAAGGCAGGTAAAGGAAACTGTGAAACTATTCTAGGTGATCGACCAAGATATCTGCTAACAAATTAAAAGCAGATTACTAAAAATAGCTGGTGTGATCAGGAAGGCACGACAATGGCGGGGTTGATTGATGCATTATAGTTCATCAATCAAAGTGATTAGGTGTCATGAGATCTGATTGGATTTAGTTTTCCTCAAGGATGATAAGGAAACCCTAATCACCTAGAATTTGAATTGGCTTTTGGTGGGAAAACCAAGTTATAAATATGCAAGCCAAAATCAGAGAAGGTTGCCGCTGAATGGGAGAGTGTTGTTGCATGTGAGAAGAAATCAGTCAAGTGCTCATCAAGAAGAAGAAGATGAAGAAGAGACTAAGTGTGAGGAAGAATAGGGTTGAAGTTTTCAACCAGTATCAGTGAAGCTACTGGTAGTTAGCTATTGAGTCTGACAGAAGAGTGAATCGACAATGGCCAATCCGGTAGAGAAGAGTTGCAAAAGATTGTAGAGTAGGCAAGCAGAGAACTGACAGAAGATAGTACCGGTGGAGACAAGAAGATAATCTCAGAGAATAGAAAACCATCAAAGAGAAAAATCGACAGAGTGCAGAACCAGCATAGAGTAGAACCGACAAAGAGAGAACCGATAGTGAATTGGATAGAAGATCCAGTAGAGAGGCTTGCAGAAGAGTTATAAAATCCATTTGTAACAAGAAGATAAATTTGGTATAAAAGCGTGATTTTGTATTTGCTGAGTTGTAACTTGATGCAGGGGTTGTAGCTCCTTGGGTTGGTGCCCTAAATCAGGGGTTGGTGCTCCTTGGGTTGGTGCTCCTTGGGTTGGTGCTCCTTGGGTTGGTTCCCTAAATTAGGGGTTGGTGCTCCTTGGGTTGGTGCCTTAAATCAGGGGTTGGTGCTCCTTGGGTTGGTGCCCTAAACATTGTAATCAGAGATTCATTGTGAGGCTGGATTGGAGCAGTAGACTCCAACAGCATTTCTCACCAACATTTTTCCCATCTTGGGTTTTCCTCGTATATGTTGGTGTTATCTTATGTCCCCTTTATGTGTGAGTGCATTTGTGTTAGTCTCCCATCTAACTAGTACGTCTACTTTCTGTTAGATCTCATAAATGGTATACACACATAGGATAGTTAAAGGGAAAAGATTGAAAACCACTAATTCACCCGCTCTCAGTGGTACATTGTGTCTATCAAATTGCACTTGTATTGTCACAATAAATAGTTACCAGTTCAGACATATCAAGTTAAAAAATTTCTAACACATGTCTCATCCAAATTGCCTACGTGCAATTCATTGATGTTGTAGCATACTCTACCTCTGTTGTTGACTATGATACACATGTTTTCTTTTTACTTTCCCAAGCAATAAATCTACCTCCAAGAAGAAAAGATCCACCGGTAGTGCTTTTTCGGTCATCAACGTTGCCTTCCCAATCTGCATCAGTAAACACTTCCAAAGAAAAAACATTTTTATAAGGACACCATAAGCCATAATCTATTATGCCTTTCAAGTACTAGAATATCCTTTTCACTGCTACCAAGTGAGTCTCCTTGGGATCCTTTTGAAATCTAGCAACCAAACCAACAACATGTGCAATATTAGGCCTACTATGAACAACATAATGCAACTTGCCAATCATGGACTTGTATTCTTTTTCATCAACAGAGGGTGAGTCATAGTGTTTAGACAATTTACAACCTGTCACCATCAAAGTACCAACCGGTTTACAATCCTCCATGCCAAATGTTTTCAACACTTCCTTTACATACTTACTCTTACAAATAAATATTCCACCATCCAATTGTTGGACCTGCAACCCAATGAAAAACTTAATCTCACCAATAAGAGACATCTCAAATTCTTTCTTCATCTCCCCAGCAAAAGCCATACATAAATCATCATCACCTCCAAAAATTATATCATCTACAAATAATTCAGCTATCAACACTTTGTCTCCATCAGTCTTAAGATATATGTTACTGTCCTCATTGGTATGTTGGAATCCTATCTTGATCAGGTGTGCGTGCAATATTTCAAACCATGCTCTCGGTGTCTGCTTCAATCCATACAGTGCCTTATGTAACTTGCAAACCATATCTTTATCCTCACTGCACAGTTTTATTTTTCAGAAATGTTGAGTTTGTGAGCTCACATTTTGGCATTGATGGAATGAAGAAGATTTTGTTGATCTGTGCATTTGTCAATATTTTCTTTTGATTACAATGAGCTTTGTTTCTCTTGTGATTACTTTCCATTGCCTTTTCTAATACATTAAATTGTGTATGCATTTAATTTTGAAACTTTGATTTTAGAAATAATTTGTATGTTGGAAAGAAATCTGTTGTTAGCTCTTTGTCTGGGTATTTTGATCCCTCTTGTCCTTTGAGGCATAAGAGAGACTCGATCAGAGTCCAAGGCATTTTGATTCCATTGGAAAGGGTATTTTCTTGGGTGTGGGTAATTAAACTATGTTTTAATTATCTTTATTCAATTCATTATAAAAAATTTATTCCCATCTGTGTCATGGCTATAAGCAGATGTTAGTTGCCTTTATTGCTTTCTAGTTAAAAGCATATTCAGAAAATATATATTTTTATCCAACGAAGGGAGGTACAAAATTTAGAGAGCACTTACACTCACCATTGCAAGTGACTCAACTGATGGTTCTTGTTTTTGTCTTTCAATTTGGGCATTTGGGAGTCTTTTTTGAAAATTATTTAAGAAGGAAAAATCTGTTAACCAACAGATTTTTTGCGACTCTGTTGGGGACTCGGAAATGAAAGATCAGTGCTTTCTTTTCTTAGCTCTATTAAATATCTCTATGTATGTAGGATTGGTGACTCTGTTAAATCATCGTGCAAAATCAAAAGGTTGCAAGAATGGGGAAAAGACCAAATCCCACCATCTTGGAAATTCTTGAGATGGATGATAAAGTGTTGCATGACTTTTGGGATCATTGCAAAGAAAGTATTACTGAAGCTACAAAAACAAAGAAAAATATGGAAGATGACCATGTATCTGCACTCTTATGGATGAGCCTATGCGCTCGGTTTCACTAGTTGAAAGAGCTGGAAGAAAGAAAAAAAATTCTACAAGCACATGAAGAGAGAATATCACAACTTAAAGAGGAATTAAGAGTTGATGATGAGGATGCTCCAGCTATTTCATTTTCTTTTCATTCTTATAATTATCTAGTCTTGAGTGAGTAAGAAATCCAAGGAGTAACGATTCAGCCTCATGAAGATTTAACATATGATCAAGACAAGATTGGAGGGTTTGTGAGCTTGAATGATAAAGATTTGTTGAAATCTTTTTCCTCTCCAAAAGTAGAAAGTTCCAGTTTTAAAATTATTGAAAATCAGCTTGTCTCAGCAAGTTCTAAAGATGAAAGTTTTCAAATTAACACATAGTCAGAATATGCCGCCTTCAATTTTATAGAAGAAGATGGTAAGAATGATTCTTTGCTAGATTTTAATGAATCTATTCTGGAGTCATTTCACTTTGAAGATACAATGATGTTATTTGAATGTTTATCTAGTGAGGCTTGTGTTAGAAATAAATCAAAATCATGCTCTATCAAAGATTTTTCAAATTCTGAAAATGTGAAAGGAAAAATAGATTTTAAAATAAATACAAAGCAAGAAAGCAGTCAAGCTGTAAAAGAATTGTAGTTTCCAGAATTGTTGAAGGTTTTGGAAGACATTTCTTTCTGTGAAGAGGAAATCATATGTCAATTTTTTTCATCCATTGAAGGAGAAGGCTCTTCTATAGTAAGCTCAAGTATTGATGCATTTCATGCTTTGGTTGTGGATAAGGAGTTTTTAGATTTGATTGCGGTAAAGAAAGATGAAGTTTTTTTAGCTAGTGTAGATCCTATGCTTGATGAAGCCTTTCTTTATTCCAAGCTCGAGATAAATGTTGAAAGTCCTTTTAAGAGCAATGGTTTTAATAGTAAAAATTCTAAAGATGATGCATCCATTCCTTTAGAAATCTTTGACTATTATTATTTGCAATCAAAAATAGAAAAATACTGGAATAGTACAATGCAGGCAGTTCAAGAATATTCAGAAATTTATAATGAAAGGTGGCTTTTTGAAAATGAGCATATACAAGTTTTTCTTGGACATCATTAATCTGAGAGTTAACAGTGAAGCAGCCACCAGAGAGTCATTATCCTTTGCTACATTTCATGGCCACAATCCATTACTGAGGAAGGGTTCATATTTTTTCTAGCCAGTTAACGGTTTTGCATGAGCAGCCTGGAGTTTCCCTGAGTTAAAGGGATTTCCCACCCCTATACATACTTGCAAATAAATTTTTGGTTTGTTGTAGACTTCAGTGATTTTGTCTTATTAGTTTTTAGTTGTTGCCTTGCTCCCCTCCACTAGTCTCCAAGTAGCTCCCTGTGCTTTGTTTGTCTTGACTCTGTTACCCAATGGCTAGACACTATTATTCTTCTCTCCAGAGACATTCTAGATTCTCCTAGTCCTTTACGGTCCTGGTCCCCAATCAGAGCCAATGTTACCCCTATATTTTTGCTCATGCCTAAAGCCTCATAATCAGCTAAAACCAACTATTGCTAATGTTTTAATGTTGAAAGTGTAGGTAACCTTTGTTCAAACTTTCAAGGACCCTCATGGACATCTCCTACTTGCCAGTCACAAAAAAAAATCATTATTTTTTAAAATTATGTGAAAGATGACAAAAAGTCCTTTTGTAGAGATACTTTTAACCTCCTTTTCTCCAAAATGACCACTTTTTATGGCCAATCTCCATGTCGGCTGAGAGATTTTAATGCTTTTATTTTTGGGTTACCCATATGCCCAAACAATTAAATCCCAAGTCTTATGTGTCCTATGCAAAAAATGATTTATGGGTTATGCTCTACTTGGCTTATTTATTGTACATTTAAAATTTCAAAAGAAATGGAGCCCTCGGTAAAAAGTTATGCAAGTTTTTCTATGGAAGCCCAAAGGAACAATTGCCATTGAACCTGAACTATTGAACCTTTTCAAAAAGTTCAAAGTTCAGGTTCAAGTTAAAAGTTCGAGTTCAACAGGAGCGGGTTGTATCACAGCTTTAGTTTTATGAGTGTAAGTTCTTTGTATTTTTTTTTGTCATTGAACTTGAACTTTGAACCTTCTTTGGTTCAGGTTCAAGGTTCAAAGGTTCAACATGCAGCTAAATATGAAGACAAGGTGATAAATAAAGCATATTGTGGGCAAAGTCTGTAATTTTGAACCTTCTGATTGAACCCTGGAGGTTCAAGGTTCAAGGTTCAAGGTTCAAGGTTCAACATGCAAGAAAATGGAAACGAAAAGGAATCAATGAAGCATATTGTGGGCGCAGTTTGTATTTTTGAACCTTCTGATTGAACCCCGCAGGTTCAAGCGTCAAGGTTCAAAGTTCGAGTTCAAGTTTCAAAGTTCAAAGTTTAGGTTCGCAGGTTCAATTTCAGAGGTTCAAATTTAGAGTTCAGAGATTCATCAAATTAAAAAGATGAAGGTTCAGAGTGTGTGGGTTCAAAATTCAACAAGTTTAATAATCCAATAACATTGGCATGTATGTTGTTTATAGTTTTTCAATGCAACCTATAACCACAAATTTTCTAAGTCTTTATTCTGAGACAGAAAAAATCAGTCTCTGTGTGGGGGGCATAACTATCAATTGAAACGTTGGATCGTGCTAAATTTTTTATATGTTTTAGAAAACCTAGTTTTTTAAATCCTCACTAGAGAGATTTCCAACATTACGTCTGGTTCATAAGATATGGATAACAGAGCACAACACTGTCAAACTACCAATGATAGTCACATTAATTGGGATATATTTGGGTTTTTACTCATATAAACACAAACACTAAGGAACGTGGGCAAATATTTTCACCTATAAGTGAAAAATTATTCACCAAGGCTAGAAATAGAAAATATTTGAGCTTTAATTCCATAAAGGTGAGAATTGTATTCACGAGAAAGATAAAAGATAAAAGAAAAGATTAATTAATAATCTTTTCAAGAATCAGTTATTGATAACTGAAAGTCTCTTTTAAAAAAAGGAGGCTATATATATGTAATGAAATAAAAGAGAAGGGTTTTTCTTTTTTTTCTCTTTCTATTGTAAAAAAGAGGGGACAACATTGTTTTCTAGACTGTACAATTTTATTTTTCAGAAGTGTTGAGTCTGTGATGGGGTTCACCTAGCTTGCTCACACTTCACCTAGCTAGTGTTGCTCAATTCCACCAACTCTCTAGGTCTGTCTATGCTCTAATACCTCCAATTCCTTCTCAATCTCTTATAGGTCTTTCTTATTGTCAATCTCAAGGTGTTTTCTTCAAGTGTTTAACTAGGAACCCTACCAATTCACAATGTTTCCCATGGGCTCATTATGGTTGTCTTGGCTTCAACTTGTTAATTTGACCTCCTGCTGTTGTGAGTTTATGAAGAGGTGTGGAGGTGTATTATAACATGATTTGAATACCTTTTAGGTCCATTTTAGGTTTTCATCCATTTGCTTTCTTACCAATTTCACCATTTTGCCTAGAAAAGGGCTACAAGGAATGAGCCCCTATTAAGCCTCCAAAATCCAGTTTTCTAGGGCCTAGAGGAAAATGGTCCAAAAGACTTTACAACAACGTTTGATATTCTTCAATTATACATCTATCCCCAAGTTATTTAGGTGGTTTTGGTTTCTCAACCCACCGTACAATGCCCTAACCCAAAAATGAGGGTTTTGAAGGGTTTTTAGACCTTCTAACCGACAGTGATTGGTCAAGTTTGGAAAATGAGCATCAAATGGTCTTTTCAAGGATTCCCCTTGCATTGGAAACTCTTTATGAACTTCATGGACCCATCAAAAAGTTTAGATTGTGGTTTTGCATTCACCCCTGCACTTTACACTCCAAATTCACCCTGTCTCCTCTAGCGGGGTTGCTCCTGGACTCGCTTAGAACAAGGTGACAGTCACATCAATATTCATCTCTAGAAATTGTCCCTACATATGTAAATTTTAAAAGTGGTTTCCTTCCATTTAACAATAGGCTGTGATGGTAGCACGGATGGAATTCATGGGGCAACCATTTTACACAAAAGTGTTATTTACAAGCCAAAACTGGCTGTTTGCAAACAAAGCAATGAAAACACTAACACAACCTAACTACAAAGATTGAAATGAATTAAATGAAACTAAAAAACACCAAAGAAACTCAATCCATTACTAGATTAATGGATTCAATCCATTTGTATTCACAATATGAGCAAAATAAGCCAAAATAGTGTCAAACAGTCCGGAAATGAGTAGTTTCAGATTGTTGATCTTACAAAAAAAAAACTCCAACCTTGGTAACCATGAAAGAGAAGGTTTTTATAGTCTTCCCCATGTGTGGAGGTATTCTAGGGAATTTTTCTATCCCTAACTCCATCGCTAAGCAATTTAGGACAAAATTTGTCATGACAACTTTCAAAAGTTGTCATGACAACTTTTTGCAACTTTGCACTTTTTGCACTTTTTTCTTTCTTAATCTATGAAACCTATTCTAAGTCATTACTCATGAATTTTCAAGCATTCCTAAGACTATTTTAACCATCCCTAATTCTTATACCAAGTTTTACCACTTTTGACCATCAAGAAGGTCAATTTCTTACTCAAACCACTACTTATGCACAAAATGCAAACCTAAGAAGAACTAACTCAATCTAGGCCTACATTTTACTCATCACCATCACTCTTGGACCCTCTTGGAGTCCTTATTGAGCATCTAAATTGGCTAAGGTCAGTACAAGCCAAAATTGAGAAAAGACTAATAGCCTAAGTCCTAGGTGCTCCTGCACCATTCTCCCAAACAAATGAAAATTAAGTCACCTCCTTGGGAATTAGATTCTAATCAATTCCTAGCTTCTTAAAATCTATCTCAAGAACCCATGTAGCTTCAGAATCATCCATACCCTTCCATTTGATTAGGTTCTCCCAATAGATTTGATGCCTTGTCTTCTTGGTGATCCTTTAACTCAACACCTTCTCAGCCTTTGGATTTGGTTTTGCTGGTAGTTGAAGGTTGTTCACATCATCAGATACCTCTAAGTGACTCCAATTTGAACCTTGAATTGGTCCTTTGTAGGCAACTAAGTCTACTATGTTGAAAACCGGTGACAATCCTATGTCAATAGGTAGGTCCACCTTGTATGCATTTTCTCCATACTCGGCTAGAATGGCACATGGACCCAACCTTCTCATTTGCAACTTGTTAGGAACTCCTTGTTGTATTCTTTCTTTGTTTAGGTGCACCATGACAAGATCTCCTACTTGGAATTGTAAGTTCTTCCTTTTCTCATCAACATTTTGCTTGATTTTTCTTGTGTTCTCCATCAAGGCTTGCTTGACTGATTCATGTACCTCCTTCATTGACTGAGAAAAGTCTTCTGCATATCCACTTCTTGTTGCTGCACTACCTAAGTCTCTCAACTCTAAAATACCCCTTGGGTGAACACCATAGACCACTTCAAAAGGGATCTTGTCAGTGGTCCTATTTATTGTGTCATTGTATGCATGTTCATCTTATGAAAGCACTTGATCCCATGTCTGACCATACTCTTTGGTAAGGCACCTTAATAAGTTCCCTAAGCTCCTATTCACCACTTCGGTCTGCCCATTTGTTTGAGTATGGTAGGCTGATCCAAAAGATAGGTTGGTGCCAAGCTTTTGCCAAAGTGTCTTCCAAAAATTACTCATGAACTTTGAGTCCCTATCTGAAACAATTCTTATGGGTAAAGCATGTATCCTTATCACTTCTTTGAAGAACAAATGAGCTATTTGGCATGCATCATGAGTAGTCTTGCAAGGTACAAAGTGGGTCATCTTACTAAATTTGTCCACAATGACATAAATGTTGTCAAATCCCTGCTTTGTCCTTGGTAAACCTACTACAAAGCCATACTAATGCACTCCCAAGATCTATTTGGTATAGGAAGAGGTTGGTATAAACCAACATTTGAAGAAGTACCCTTGGCCTTTTGGCAAACTATGCAAGTCTCCACATACTTTTTCATATCTTGATTCATCCTTGGCCAATAATAATACCTCTGAACCAACTCTTGAGTCTTATTGACTCCAAAATGACCACTAAGGCTGCCATTATGCTTCTCTTGTATGATATTTTCTCTCATTGAACCTCTAGGCACACAAAGTTGCCCACCTCTAAACAACAGTCCATTTTGCAAAGTAAAATCAGAATACTCACTATGGAAATTATTTTGATACTCCTTGCACACCTTGTAGGCATTTGAGAAGTCTTCATCCTTCGGGTATAGATCTCTAAAACTGTCAACTCCTATGCTCCTCATTTGGATTTTTG
Organism: Cryptomeria japonica; assembly: GCF_030272615.1. Taxonomy (NCBI): domain Eukaryota; kingdom Viridiplantae; phylum Streptophyta; class Pinopsida; order Cupressales; family Cupressaceae; genus Cryptomeria; species Cryptomeria japonica. Next base: position 659,732,059 of record NC_081408.1, read on the forward strand.
GGACTATCAAAAGTCTTCTGCTTAATGCATCAGCAACCCGGTTTAATAGTCCTTTCTTGTGCTTGATTGTGAATGTCTAGGCTTGCATGTACTCCACCCATTTCATTTGTTTATGACTGAGTTTGTCTTGTGAGTTTAGAAAGATCAATGCTTGGTTGTCTGTATAGACTACAAAATCCTTAGGAAGGAGATAGTGTCTCCACTTCCTCAAAGCCTACACTAAAGCATATAGTTCTAAGTTATAAGAGGAGTAATTCCTCTTTGCATCACTTAGCTTCTCACTATGGAAAGCTTCTGGTCTTTCTTCTTGGCTTAGGACAACACCTAATGCAACATTGCTTGCATCACATTCCACTATGAAGAGTTTCTCAAAACTAGGCAATACCAACACCTATTGAATATCTATCTTCTCCTTCAAGGTTTCAAAACCTCTATTTGCTTGTTCACTCCACTGAAACTTTGCCTTCATTCCACCTCTAATGGTGTCTAACATTGGTGCACATATAGCACTGAATTGCCTAATGAACTTCCTGTAGTACTAGGCTAGTCCATGGAAGCTTCTCACCTCTGTTATTGACTTAGGAGTAGGCCAATTTACTATGGCTTCAACCTTGTTGGGATCCATCTTGAGGTTTCCTTGAGACAACACAAACCCAAGGTAAACCAACTCCTGCTTAACAAATTCACAATTGGCCAAGTTCATGGTTAGCTTTTCATCATACAATCTTTGGTGTACATCTTGCAAATGATTATTATGATCTGTCCTATCCTTACTAAAAATGAGAATATCATCTAGATATACCACCACAAATTTACCTATGAAGTCCTTCATCACCTCATTCATGAGTCTCATGAAGGTTCTTGGAGCATTGGATAAGCCAAATGGCATTACAAGTCATTCATAAAGACCCTATGTAGTCTTAAATGCAGTTTTCCACTCATCACCCTCCTTAATCCTAATTTGGTGGTATCCACTTTTAAGGTCAATCTTGGTAAAGTACTTGGCTTCGCCTAAATAATCCATTAGGTCTTCTATTCTAGGAATGGGAAACCTATATCTAATGGTGATCCTATTTATAGCTCTAGAATCAGTACACAATCTCCAAGTGCCACCTTTCTTTGGGGCTAACACAGTAGGGACAACACAAGGGCTAATGCTTTTCCTAATTAGGCCTTTGTCTAAAAGCTCTTGGATTTTCTTGGCAATCTCAACATTTTGTTGGGGAATCATTTTGTAATCTGCCTTGTTAGGTAAGGATGCTCTGGTAATGAAGTCTATTTGATGGCTTATGGTTCTTTTAGGAGGTAAGGTGGTTGGTTTTCCATCACACACTATCCCTTTGAACTTCTTCAATAGGTATTGAACCTCTATTGGTAAATCCAGCTTCTCTTTCTTGTCTTCCTCTTTAGGCTTCATTACTAATGAAAACCCTATACCTTCACCTTCCTCTAGTGTCTTCAAGAATTTATTTTCACTCACTGAAAGAACATTAGGACCTGCTACGCTCTTTTCACTTTCCTCAAGGATAGACTGAATCTTGAATGTGACTCCATCTTTCTTGAATGAGTATGCATTCTTGGATCCAACATGAATATCTTGTCTATCAAATTGCCATGGTCTTCCCAATAGAAGATGGAATGCATCCATGGGTAGGACATCACATAACACCTTGTCCTTATACCTCCCAATGGTAAAATCCACCCATTCTTGCTCATTAACTAGTACATGTTGGCCTTTGTTCAACCAAGTGACTCTATATGGGTTGTTGTGAGGTATCCTTTGCAATTTGAGCTTACTCACTGCCTCTTCTGACACAATGTTTTTGGTTGACCCTGAATCAATTATCACTTTGCAAACCTTTTCCATAATCTTGCATTTGATCCTAAATAAGGACCTTCTTTGGCTTGGATTTTCTCTAACTGATCCTTTGATCATAGTTCTCCTTATCATCAAGTTGTCACCCACCTCTGGTTCTAAGGCAACCTCTGAAGTATTGCTTCTTGAAGACTCTTCTTGAAGATAGTTCACTCTCCTTTCACTAGCTTGTGATGATGATCCCTTCTCTGGACACCTATATATTGGATGACCAAGTTGGTTACAATGGTAACACTTCATTGTTGCAAAGTATGAGGAACCTCTACCTTGTCCACTAGATCTTCCTCTAAAACCACTATTTGACCCCCTTCCTCTATTTAATCCTCCTTTACTAGTGTCACTCTCTTGCTGCTCAGTGATTTTAGACTCACCTTGTGTTCTTTGTTCAGAACTTCTTCCTCCAAAGCCTCCCCTATGGCCTCTATTGTCTTTTTCAAGTTGATAGGTTTGATGAACTATCTTTGGGCTCATTAGACTGATTTCTTCTTAGATGTTCCACCATAGACCATTTAGGTACCTAGCAACTTTGAGACTCTCTTCTTCCACTGCATGAGATCTAAGGCTAAGTTTATCGAACTCCTCCATATAACTAATAACATCAAGGTATTTTTGTCTTAAGTTATCTTTTCCTATGAATTTGCACCTCATAGTCATCAGGGAGATAGACTTCTTTGATTTTGACTAACATCCCCTTCCAAGAAGAGATGGGTGCTTTGCCCATTTTCTTTCTCTCATCTTGCACAAATTTCCACCATGTAAGAGTAGCTCCTCTCATCCTTGACTTGGATACTTTGACTCTTTGGGCTTCAATTATTCCTTCACATTCAAAATGGTTCTTCGTGCCTTCTATCCATTCTAAGAACTTTTGGTTTCATCTTACTAGTGAACAATGGCAATCCTTCTAGTAATTTACCACTTAAGGCCTTCAATACCTTTAGGAAAGGTTATTGTTCTAAGAAAGGATCAGGTTCAGGCACCTTGTCTATCTCTGACACTTCCTTACCCTTCCCTTCTACTCCTTCAACCTTTACCAACACTTCATCTGCCTTGGTTTCAACCTCACCAAGCTTACTTTCCAATTCTAGCAACGTTTCCTTCAAGAGTCTATTCTCTTCCTCCTGATCATCCACTTTCTTTGCCAACTCTACATTTGTCACCAAGCTATTTTCTCCTATAGATTACACTGAAGACATCTACTCACCTATCCCAAATCTTATAGGCTCTGATACCAATTTGATGGGGTTCACCTAGCTTGCTCACACTTCACCTAGCTAGTGTTGCTCAATTCCACCAACTCTCCAGGTCTATCTATGCTCTAAGACCTCAAATTCCTTCTCAATCTCTTATATTTCTTTCTTCTTTTCAATCTCAAGGTGTTTTCTTCAAGTGTTTAACTAGGAACCCTACCAATTCACAATGTTTCCCATGGGCTCATTATGGTTGTCTTGGCTTCAACTTGTCAATTTCACCTCCTGCTATTGTGAGTTGATGCAGAGGTGTGGAGGTTTTTTCTAACATGATTTTAATACCTTTTGGGTCCATTTGAGGTTTGCATCCATTTTCTTTCTTACCGATTTCACCATTTTGCCTAGAAAAGAGCTACAAGGAATGAGCCCCTATTAGGCCTCCAAAATCTAGTTTTCTAGGGCCTAGAGGAAAATGGTCCAAAAGACCCTGCAACAAGGTTTTATATTATTCAATGATACACCTATCCCCAAGTTATTTAGGTGGTTTTGGTTTCTCAACCCACCATACAATGCCCTAACCCAAAAATGAGGGTTTTGAAGGGTTTCTAGGCCTTCTAACCGGTCAGTGATTGGTCAAGTTTGAAAAATGAGCATCAAATGGTCTTTTCAAGGCTTCCCCTTGCATTTTAAACTCTTTATGAACTTCATGGACCCCTCAAAAAGGTTATATTGTGTTTTTGCATTCACCCCTGCACTTTACACTCCAAATTCACCCTGTCTCCTCTAGCCGGGTTGCTCCTGGACTCGCCTAGAACAAGGTGACAGTCACATCAATATTCATCTCTAGAACTTTTTCCCTACATATGTACACTTTACAAGTGGCTTTCTTCCATTTCCCAATAGGTCGTGATGGTATCACGGAGGGAAATCATGGGGCAACCATTTTACACAAGTGTTATTTACAAGCCAAAACTAGCTGTTTGCAAACAAAGCAATGAAAACACTAACACAACCTAACTATAAAGATTGAAATGAATTAAATGACACTAAAACACACCAAATAAAATCAATCCATTACTATATCAATGGATTCAATCCATTTGCATTCACAATATGAGCAAAATAAGCCAAAATAGTGTCAAACAGTCCGAAAAATGAGTAGTTTCAGATTGTTGATCTTACAAAAAAAAAAATTGAACCTTGGTAACCATGTAAGAGAAGTTTTTTATAGTCTTACCCATGTGTGGAGGAATTCTAGGGCATTGTTCTATCCCTAACTCCATTGCTAAGCAATTTAGGACAAAAATTGTCATGACAACTTTTTGCAACTCTGCACTTTTTGCTTTCCTAATCTATGAAACCTATTCTACATCATAACTCATGACTTTTCAAGAATTCCTAAGACTATTTTAACCCTCCCTAATGCTTATACCAATTTTTACCACTTTTGACCATCAAGAAGGTCAATTTCCTACTCAAACCACTACTTATGCACAAAATGCAAACCTAAGAAGAACTAACTCAATCTAGGCCTACATTTTACTCATCACCCTCACTCTTGGACCCTCCTGGAGTCCTTATTGAGAATCTAACTTGGATAAGGTCAGTACAAGCCAAATTTGAGAAAATACTAATAGCCTAAGTCCTAGGTGCTCCTGCACTAGTCTGTGAGCTCACATTTTTGCATTGATGGAATGAAGAAGATTTTGTTGATCTGTGCATTTGTCAATATTTTCTTTTGATTACAATGAGCTTTGTTTCTCTTGTGATTACCTTTCATTGCCTTTTTTTGATACATTAAATTGTGTATGCATTTAATTCTGAAACTTTGATTTCAAAAATAATTTGTATGTTGGAAAGAAATATGTTGTTAGCTCTTTGTCTAGGTATTCTGATCCCCCTTGTCCTTTAAGGCATGAGAGAGACTCGATCAGAGTCCAAGGCATTTTGATTCCATTAGAAAGGGTATTTTCTTGGGTGTGGGTAACTAAACTCTGTTTTACTTATCTTCATTCACTTCATTATAAATCTACTATTTGCATCTGTGTCATGGCTATGAGCAGATGTTAGTTGCCTTTATTGCTTTCCAGTTAAAAGCATATTCAAAAAAATTTATATTTTTATCCAACGAAGGGAGTTGTACCTTCATATCAAAATTCAAAGAGCACTTGCACTCACCTTGGCAAGTGACTCAATTGTTGGTTCTTGTTTCTGTCTTTCAATTTGGGCATTTGGGAGTCATTTTTGAAAATTATTTAAGGACAAATCTGTTAACCAACACATTTGAAAGCCTTACTCTTTGTAGAGTAACCAAGAAAAATACCTTCATTAAAATTTGCATCAAACTTTTCAGTGAAATCATCATGTTTAATGAAACATTTACTCCCAAAAATTTTAAAGAAACTTACAGTAGGAGTCTTGCCATGCCATAATTCATAAGGTGTTTTGTTGTTACCTCTCTTGACAAGTACCCAATTCAAAGTGTAAACAACAATGCTAACTGCTTCTCTCCAAAACATTTTCGGTACATCACCTTGAATCAACATGGTTCTAGCAGCTTCAACAATTGTTCCATTCATTCTCTTTGCTATCCCATTTTGTTGTGGAGTTCTAGGAGCTGACATCTGCCTCTTGATTCTCTGTTCATCACAAAACTTCACAAACTCATCAGAAGTAAATTCTCCTCCTCGGTCAGATCTCAAATATTTCAAATTATTTCCAGTTTCTTTCTCAACTAAATCTTTTCATTTACTGAATGCCTCAGATTTTTCTCTTAGAAAAGTTACCCACGTCATTTTATAAAAATCATCAGTGAAAATCATAAAATATCTATCACCAAAAATGCTCTTAGTCCTCATAGGACCACAAAGATCAATATGAACCAAATCTAGAATATTTTCTGAAGAGAAAGACTTACTCTTAAAAGATACAGAAGTCATCTTACCCATCTAACAATCCTTACATAACACATTATCCGGTTTAACAAGTTGGGGCAAACCTCTCACAATACTTGATTTACTAACCTTTATCAAATTGTCAAAATTCACATGACAAAACCTTTTGTGCCATAACCAGTTGTCTTCAATCTTTTCCACCAAACAACTATTCACATTAGTATTTAGATGAAAAATATTACCTCTTATCTACTTTCCAGTAGCAATCAATTCTTTATTACTTCCAAGAATCCTGCACACTCCACTTTTAAATTCTAGAAGATATCCCTTATCATTTAATTGTCCAACACTCAAAAGGTTATGTTTTAATCCATCAACCCAAAAGACATCATTTGCATTACTTTTTCCATTGAATGAAATAGTTCCTTTACCTTTAACCATGCAGGGTGAGTTTTTACCAAACCTTACCACACCGCCATCAAATTCTTCAAGAGATAAGAACTTGTTTCTATCACTAGTCATGTGGTGTGAGCAACCACTATCTATTATCCATTCATCATTTCTATCCATGTGAGACACCAATGCCTTTTCATCATATAGATCTTCCTTCACAACAACAAACAATATCTCCTCATTGTCATCTTCTTATGATTCTTCGTCAGTTACTCCTTCATCAACCGCAACATAGCAATGTTTTGTCCTTTTCCTTCAAATTTCTTGAAATTTTCCTTTTTATTACCATTAGGACTATTTGCAGCAATGTGTCCAATCTTATTGCAGGAAAAACACTTCAGAGGAAGTTTACCTTTGTACTTACCGGTGCCTCTAGGAAATCTTGTAGCCAATAGTGTCTCAAGTTCCATCAGATGATCTTCATTATCATCCTCACCTCTACTACCACCATGACTAGACCTACACTCATAATTATGACAAATATCCTTTCCTTTCCTAACAGATGTACCGGTTACAGAAGCTTTAAAAGCAGATTCAGGTGGTTTTGAAACACTATTATCAAAGATGTTTAACTCAAATGCAGTCAACTTTCCAATAAGAGAATCAACAGTGACTTTATCTTTAGAAATAGATCTAAGTTCTTGAATTATAGAAACTCTAATAGCATATTGTCGTAGGAGAGTTCTAGGCATTTTACTAACAACAATATCATCATCAATCTTACCTCCAGCACTCTTAATACCACCTAGAAATTTAATCCTTTGACCATATTGTGCAATGTTCTCACCATCAACCATTTTAATATCATCATATTTGCCTCTTAAACTTTCTTCTTTTGCTCTTTGAACATGTTCATCTCCTCCATAAATCAATTCCAATTTCTCCCATACCTCAAATGCAGTTTCTAATCCATGAACATCTATATACTCATAATCAAATAAAGTACTTACAATTGCTTCCAAGGCTTGAATGTTTTCTAGTTGTTCTTTAAGCTCATCTGGTGTCAAGGGGTTGGTAATAGGAGCAACATACTTGTTTATCACATGATTCCAATACTGAGCACCCAATCCTTTAATGTATATCTTCCTCCAGTCTTTCCATATCTGGTAGTTGTCCTTGGTAAACTTGGGACCCTCCTTCTTCATCATCTTTCTTCAGGATCTTTCCCTCAAGCTATTAAGTTTTTTGCACACAAAGGACCAATGCTCTGATACCAATTGTTAATCTTGGATGATTCGGTTAATACTAAGGGGGGGGTTGAATTAGTATTAACAACAATTTCAAACTTAGAACTTGAACTTATAAAACTTCACCAAATCAGTCATAAACCAATAATAAACTCTTTACCATTACCGATAATCACTAATAACCAACTGTTAAACCATTTTATCAGAACTTCTCATTAAGTGTTCATCAACATGCATAAATTGAAAGTAAAACATAACAACACATAAAAACATTCACCATATGAGCACCATGATTTTCACATGGAAGCCCAAATAGGGAAAAACCACAATGGGAATTGGTACCCACAAAAATTGTGCACTCTTTCAGAATGTGCCCTGTTAGGATCCTAGCCCAGTTAGAAGCTTACAATGATGCCCTGTTAGGAGAAGACCCTGTTAGGAGTCACCCACTTAAGGGATTTAGATGATGAGCCTTGTTAGGAGCTTTGACCTATTAGGATCAACCTCACAAGAGGATTTAACACTCAGATGTTGAGCTACCCGGTTAAGGGATTTACGATGTAAGTCTTGTTAAGACCTACCTGGTTAAGGGATTTTGTCTGTTGCAACTGTTAGGGAACAACAGTGAATGATCAAGGTATAGCACTTAACTGCTTTCTTGATTAGATCTAATTCTACTCTAAATCTACTTCACTGTGGCAGATCTCATACTTTGGTTCGGCTCCACACTTTTCTCAAAAATCATTAACACAACAAACATCAACTGTACCGACATAAATAACCTTTACAACTTAGTCGGTTACAAAACCCTAGGACTTACAACATAGATCATCACAAATCTTTTACAACTCATTATAGATCATTATTAATCATCATTTGGATCATTACAATCAATTACAACGGTTGAATGATCATCGCACCTCGATCTGATATAGTCAAACCCTTAGAACACTCCACTAAGCACTTTGCATATTCGCAAGAAATTCGCTTCTTCAAATGCACCAAAACATCATTCAAACATTTCACATGGTTTGTGCCATGTCATCACCAACTTATAAACATAATGTAATCCACCGTCAAACTCAAAATCATTACTGGTTAAGAGAATTCTTTACCGGTCCTTAAACCTTTCTTAAACCCTAGCAAAAATACAACAGAAATCATAAACATGACTTCCAGAAACCAAAACATGATGCGGTTCTAGTCAGATACATATTACAATGATACAAACTCACATTCCAAACCGCAACACTTCAATCATCACTAATCGCCAGATCTAATCAAAACATTTCCTCGTTTACCGGTTAAGGTCCTAATTCCCAGTTTCCTGTTTCTTTACTGGAAAGCTCTTTCCAGTAGACCGAAAAGACTAAGATGAAAAAATACAACATGGTAAACATCATTTTCCATCAATTACAACACAAATAACTGATCAAAGTCATCCAATCATGCAATCTGAATCTCTTCATCATAATGTCATCACAAACAGTCCTTTATCGGTTCAGTCATCATACTTTATCTGCATTAGTTATGCCAATCATACCAACAACATCATGTGGAATTGAAAGTATAGAAATATCTTTATTCTTATTTATAACTTTTTTATTTATTCATAAAGATCAATTTAGTTTATGGTTAAGGTTTAGTATATGGTTAAGGTTTAGTTTTTGGTAAAGTTGTGTTTTAATTTAGTGTTAGGGGTAGAAGTAAATTTGGTTAATATTAAATGTTTAATGTTAAATTTAGTTTATAATCTTAATTTATTTTAATTAATTAAATTATAGAAATGGTATGGAATTGAGAATTGAATATAAAGGCAACAAATATATATTTTTAAAAAATAATAATTTTATTATTATATTGATATTTATAAATATGAAAAAATACTTTTCATGTAATTTAATTTCTTTTAAGTAATTAAATTTTAGAAACATCATGGAGTTGAGAACTGAAAACTCTTAATTATTTTTTAGCATTGGTATAAGGATAATAGCTTTCCAATTAAAACATTTTTTACTTTTTTCAAAAGAATTAATGAAATTTTTTAATAGGAGCATTAATATTCTATTGAATTGACATTTTAGCATAATTTTTTTTTTTTAATTGTATGTTTTTTATGTTTTACTTTTGCAAAATGTTGTATTTCTTTTTGTCTAGATGGTGATATGTTTGTTGATTGAAGATGAAAGTGGTCATTATCAATCACATTTACAAAATCAACATTATCATCAATTATATCTACCAAATCAAGTTATTACCAATTACATCTACAAAATTAGAATTTTCATCCAAGTTTTGGGCAATCTTTCCATAATCATGCATATAAAAATACTTAATTAAAAGTTAGAGTTTTTTGTAAGAAGGTGATCTTTTCTGCAACTATGCATATACAAAGACTTGATTAAAGATTGCAATTGAATAATTGAGTCAATAAAACATGTCCTTGTCCAGATTGTATTGTGAACATGCAACCTTACTTCAAAGGATAATATATACGATAAACTAAAATCAAATGATATTTACCTCTTTCCTCAAGAACCTATGCTTGCAAGATATACTATAATACACATGACTATATGCAACATAGAGGAATCAATTGTGTTCTATTCAACTAAATTAAAACATGTTTTGATTACCTTCTTTTATCAAAGATCATTACATGCAAATAAAATCATAATAGTCTTCATAAATATAATTTTGGAAGATAATAAAAGATCCAAGGATAGAAATTGTCTTCTCAATATTCCTATCACTTCTCAAAAGGTGAATCCAACTCATTTTCATCAAATTTGTAACTTATAATTATAATGAAAGAAAAAGAGAAATATTTGTATAAATACATTGATGACATTCAAAGATTTGTTGGGTCTCTCAAATGTTATCTCCATTTGTCTTTTCCCCACCCATAATGCACAAAAATAAAAGAAAATAATAAACAACAAAGAAAAATGATATTCACATGTTGAACTAAATCGTGCTCAGGACCCCACTTTACCAATCGATCTACCAATGTTTTAAAATAGAACGTCATAGATCGATTGCCACCCTGCATTCTTCCTAAACCAATAAACCCTTATATTGTGTTTTAAAAGAAATAAGTCTAGCAATGATCTAACATGTACAATTAAATAGAAACTTATCTTTAAAGTTGGAAAAATTAGAAACTTGGAAACTACCTATTTTTTATGTATTTTTTTTATAACACAATAAGAAAGCATGACGCTACTGTATAGTTAAACATTGACATAAAAATAATAATATGAAATAATTTAATTTCTCTCTATTTTACTTAAATAACATAACATTATAATTTATAAATTAATTATCATTTTATAATATTATTATACAAAAATATTTTTATTTTTTTTAACAAATAGAAATAAATAGCTTTTCATTTTTATAATATTGAAAAAAATGATCATAAATATTTTTTAAATATGAATTTAGAAACTTACTTTAATTAAGTTGATTTTTAAAAAAGATGTTCATGACAATTTATTATGTAATAACTAATAAAAACACATTTTCTGGAAATGTTTTCTAAATATAAAGTAACTAATAATAATAAAGAAAAATAGAAATATTTTTTTTCTCCTTAAAAAACAATAAAAGTTACATTTAAAACTTACCAAATTTTTATTTTTTTTTTGATAAAAGTGGATGAGACCACTAAAATTATATTAATTATATATTTTTTCTACATGGTGACTGGTTCAAAGAGCACTGAGGGGAAAGAACCAGTAAGAAAACCCCTCAGTTTTTCTCAGAAAACATAAGCCTACCTACCCAATACAATCACCCATATGCAGCCCAATATACCCTGATTACATTCTCAATTACATTAGATATAAAGGAAGCTTTTACAGAAAGCTTGTACTAGAAATTCTGTAGAGAGGATATCATCCCAAAAATGCAGCCAAGTGAAGTGGCATCTTCAAACACTAAACCACTTATGCACCACATGAGTCTAGATATCTGCAGAGAACAAAAAACACAATGAAGAGGGAACCAAGGAGAAGTAGACCTGACAACATAAAAATGGTTAGCATACATAAACCTATCCAAATAAGAAGTAGCGGAAGATGGAGACAACCTTCAGGAAACAAGGTGAAACCAATCCATATAATGATCCATAGGAGTAGCCAAATGAGTAACAACATGACAAGGAGCCATTTACTCCACCCAAAACACTGCATTTTCCAATTTCTCAGAAGAATCCACAACCCACCAATTTTGCCCAATAGATTCCACATCCTGCTAAGCATTATATAATCCAAAAAAAGAAACAGACAAATATGAACCATACTTGAACACCCATCCAAGATATATAACAGAGCAGGGGTTATCATTATATGATTATCAGAATATCATAATAAGAGAATACCCAGCCAAATAACACCTCTGAATGATGAAAAAATGCTTCATATACAGCAAACCCAATCAATGAAGCAAATGACTCACCAACATTATACCCGCAAAGCATAATGATTATGCGCAGAACATGAAACCCAAAAATCATGACACAATCACCCACCACTGCCCGCAAGAAAACATGATTGGCATAAAAGGCAGAGCACGTACTTAAGCTAAAACACAACATCTAATGATTACCATAGAAAGCAATATAAACCAGTCCCACTAAACCAAAAAGAAACAAGGCAACCAACTATTATGATGGAAGAGCTAATAACTTCCAAATCTACCAATCATACATGGAACACAGCCTCAATCACCAAATAGGAACAAAAAGAAACCAAAACCAAGCAACCCCAACCACCCAAAGTGCAAAAAACTATCAAACCAATATCGGCTGGTCTCAGAAACTACCACCCTCCATCCTTAAAAAAGGCTCCACTTCCAAGAATGACTATAACTAAGGTGTTGTCATAAGGCAAGGCAGCACCCCCCTTATAGACACTCAAAGAAGTAAACTCCCCATAAGGCGAGGAAAAATTCCCAAGACTAACACCAAAAAACTCCCTTCATAATGGGGAGATTCTCCCAATAAATGTCAATAACAACGGTATTATTCCAAAGGCAAACACCCTCATTATAGGCACTTACAAAAGAATAGCCACATCAAGAAGGAATTTTAAGATAGAATTTTCATACATGAGATAGGAAAGTCCAAGGGTGCAAGTTCTATGCTATTTGCACCATCACTAACAACCTTATTTGCAAGCAAATCTGCAAACACATTAATTTCTCTAAAGCAGTGAGAAATCGAGAAAGTGGAAAAGTCATTAAGTTGAATAAGAATGTGCTCCAGAAGGTACTGCAAATGCCAAGAGACACATTTTTTGGCAACAACCACCTGATAGACAAGCATTGAATCCCCTTCAATAACAACATCCTTGATACTTAGAGAATGAGCCAGATCAAGACCAAAGGATAGAGCCTGAAATTTAGCCATGTTGTTAGTGCCATAACCAATGCATTTGCCAACTGCCTTAACAATTTTTGAAGAATGGTCAAAGATAATTACCCCAATCCTAGACTTTCCTGGATTGCCCTTAGAGGCCCCATCAAACTGAAGTTTGAAAGAAGGAAAAGGGGGAAGACTCCACTTAGCCATCTTTCGCTTAATATGTGAAGAAAAAGCATCTGAAATAGCCCCATGAGAAGGCAATAAATGCAGAGAGGGCCACCTCCAAGTAACCCAGTTATCCCAGTGGGAAAAGGTTGTTAGTCGCCCTAAATTTTTGTGAATGAAAGAAAGCACTACTTCACTAATGGAGGCTTGGATTTTACCTATGACGTCTATCAAAGACGTAGACTTATGAATAAAAATTCTTGAATTCCTTTCAAGCCACGGATTCCATATCACTAGAGATGGAGCAACTATCCACAAAGATGAATAGAATGAAGCGGGAAACAACAAGGGCCAGGATTGAAATTGTGAAAGTAGAGTTGAGAAAAGAGTAGAAGACCACCATAACATACCAAACAGCTAATACCAACACTCAGAGGCAAAGGGACAAAGCAGGAAGAGGTGATCCACCAATTCCATGCAATAACCACCAAAAACACAAGGAAAAACTGTCGTAATCCCAAGCCTATCCAGATGCATTCCAGTGAGGATTCTATCTTGAACTGCAAACCAGGAAAAAGCCCCTTCTTTTGGAAGACAAGCAGAGTGCCAAAATAGCTTATTAGGCCAATAGACAGATACAGGGGTATGGATCAAAGAATTGTACCCCTCTTTCACCGAATAGGAGCCTATTGCATTTTTAATCCAAACCAAAGAATCCTCTTTATATTGATAAACTACAGGTCTCTTACGAAGCTCTTCAATGAAAGCTAAAATGATATTAATGTTAATAGCCAGGGGAGGGATTTCCTTCCATTTGACCACTTCACAAGGCCCTGAAGTGTCAATGATGAAATAATCTGCAACAAAGGGTCCCCAAAGAGTTGAAAGGATATCCGACAAAGGGGACCAGTCACGGATAGATGAGAGAGTAGGATGCCCATTCCAAACTTCATCCCAAAAATGAGCCTTTCTCCCATTATGGACAACCTAGGATAAATGAGGCAAAATCACCTCTCTACAAGAAATCAGGAAATTCCAGAACGCAGAGCCCTTTGAAAGGGAAGTTGCAGTAAAAATCCTTTCTCTTGGTGAACCCCTTAAATATTTAGCAAGCACAATGAAGGCCCATTTAGAACTATGGGTTGTGTATAATTTCCAAATCAACTTAGCCCCCAATGCCTTATTTCGAATAGCCAAATCACGAATACTCACCCCCCCCCCAGCTCCTTGGGATGACAAACTTTATCCCACGCTAGAAGAGGAATCTTATTCTTTCCTCCTAAATTATCATTCCAAAGGAAAGACCTAAGGGATACCTTTAAATGCTTAACAACTTGAGAGGGAGCCTATAGGATAGACATAAGATATGTAGGTATAGCACTCAAAACTGATTTGATTAGAAGAATTTTGCCTGCCATTGTTAACCATTTATGATTCCAAGAGGAAATTCTAGAGGAGATAGAATGAACTATTTTATCCCAAAAAGAGTTCTTATCTACTCCCAAAAAGAAGGGAATTCCTAAATACATACAAAGGAAAGACCCAACTTGAAAGTTCCAAAAGTGGATAAGATTATCCCTAACTAAAGTGGGGACATTGACAAAAAAGATTTTGGTCTTTTCCTTATTAACCTTTTGGCCAGAAAAGGTTGTATAGTTAGAGATAATTTTCTCAATAGCTCGTGCTTCTCTCATAGTGGCCTTCCCAAACAAAAGCATATCATCAATGAATAAGAAATGAGATTGTGAGGAAGGGAGGCCATCCATTTTGATACCTGACCAAAGACCCGAGGCCGTAGCATTAGAAATAGCCCTACTTAACGCTTCCGCTAGAATAACAAGCAAAAAAGGGGATAAGGGATCTCCTTGCCTAATACCCCGAGAGAAAGCAAAAAAACTTGAGGGAGACCCATTAATCAATACTAAGAAGTGGGTGGAGGATATACATGAATAGATCCACTTAACCCAACACCTTGAGAACCCAAACTAGCTCAAGACAGCAAGCAAGGACTTCCAATTGACACGATCATATGCTTTAAGCATATCTAATTTGAGGATCATTGCTGACACCTTTTGCTGAGAAATAGAATGCAGGATTTCATGAGCTACAATGACACCTTCAGGGGTTTCCTGGCCAGGCACAAAACCACCCTACTCTAACGAAATAATCCGAGGAAGGAGCTTGGATAATCTAACCAAAATTGCCTTAGTAAAAATTTTGTATAGTGTGGTACACAAGGCAATTGGACGAAAGTCTGAAAAAGATGTAGGATTATCTACCTTAGGGATGATCGCAATAAGAGTAGTATTTATTTCTCTTAGAATCGCCTTATTCCTTCTAGACTCCTCCAAAGCTAACAACACATCTTTCCTTATAAAGTCCCAACATTTCTAGAAGAATAATGTCGTAAATCCATCTAGTCCCAGTGCCTTTTCTGGGTGCATGGAAAAGACTACCTCTTTCAATTCAGCCAAGGAAAATGGAGCCATCAGCATCTTATTATCTTCTTGAGAGACAAGGGGAGGGATCGAAATTACAAAACCCTCATCAACCACCATTGGCTCTACAGAGAGAAGAGACTTTAAAAACCTAACAGCTTCAGAAGCTATTTCGTCTTCATCTAGCAGAGAATTTCCATTAGAATCAATAATACAAGAGATTCGACAACGAAGTCTCTTGAGCTTAGAGAAGGAATGAAAAAATTTGGTATTTCGATCACCTTCAAAGAGCCAGGGATCCCTAGATTTTTGTCTCCAATAAGATTCTTCCCTAGCTAGAATCTCACTCAACTGAACGTTCAATGATTTAAGGTCATCATACATTGCAGTAGACATACCAAAAGCAACAATTTTTTTATTAAGTTGCTCCATCTCCTCCTGGATGCTATCCTTTTCCCCAAAGACATTCTTAAAATGTTGTACATTCCAATCCTTTATTCTTGTCTTCAAGAAGCCCAACTTTTTAACTAGCTGAAACATCCTAGACCCAAGAAAAAAAAAGGGGCTGAATTCCACCAAGATTTTAAGGAAGGCAAAAAAGATTGGTCCCTAAACCACATTGGCTCAAACTTGAAAGGTAACTTTTTAGGAGCCCTATCCTCAAAAATATCAAACTGGATAGGAAAATGATTAGAGCCGGTAAAGGGAAGGATTGAGGATACAAAATCTTATCTTGAACTAAACCAACTATCTAAAACCATGAAATGATCCAACCTTTCCGAAATTTGAGAAAAGTCCCTATGCATATTAGTCCATGTAAATGAACCATTAAGAGGCATGCAATCAACTAGACTCAAGGACTGAATGAAATTGCAAAAATCTGAAATGACATGCTTGTTAGGGATAATTCCTCCAACCTTTTCATTCAAACTCATAATTGCATTGAAATCACCCCCAAAAATCAGAAAAACATTCCACAGAGGAGTAGCAAGAGAAATCAAGGAATTCTAAAGCATTCTTTTCTCTATAATCCCAAAAGGGCCATAAACATTAAAAAGCCAAAACTTTAAGTTTGACGTTCTACTCTTAACTATTCCAAGCATCCAATTAGATGATGACGCAACTAATGAGAAGTGAACAACAAAATCTCTCCAAATAATTGCCAACCCACCCGACGCCCCTAAAGAGGGAGATGAACAAAAATTCCAAACTTTCCAAGAGGAGAATAACCTATCCGGCGATTGCAAATTAAGCTTAGTTTCTTGTAACAACACCAAATCACACTTCATTAAGTCTAATTGTGACTTAATCAAGCATTGTTTGTTAGGGGCATTTAAGCCCCTAACATTCCAGGAAATTAACCTCATTGATCCTGAGGGGAGGCCTCAGCTCCCCTTGAAGCATTCAACAAGACTGGGGAAACCACCCCAATTGAAAAAACCTTATGAAGACTACGTTTAGTAGCTAAATCTCTTGTAAGAGGAGGACTAAAAGGTTTCTTCGACCTCTTCTTCTTTGAAGTTTCTAAGGAAGACAAAATAGTAGATTGGATCCCCGCAGCAATTTCTAAATTTTTTTTAACATGCTTAGGCTTACGCCCCCTTTTCCCTGGAGTTGACAAGGGTGAGGAAGGAAGAAGAGGAGTTTGAACCATAGGAAGCCCTGAAGCAACCAGCACGATGGCCTTATCTACCCCATTCTCCTCCTTGTCTGAGGCCACAGGAACTAGTGATGACACAAGTCCTAGAACCATCGACGCCTTATCCCTATCAAGGAGATCAAAAGGGTTATTGATGGGAAAAGAAGCCAAATCATTCTCCAAAATGCCTAAATCCACTGAAATCAAGGAGATTACCTTGTTAGCTAAAGGGGAATCCAGAAGAGACTTATTAGTATTAGCTAAATCTTGAACCTGAGCAATGAGAAGGTCATCCGGAACAATGTCCACCAAATTAGCATTTTCACCCTCAGATACTTGTGAAGCATGATCAAACAAAGTCCCCTCAATTGATGTAGCTACAACACCTATATCTTTATGAGGGAAACCAGGGACACCTGTATCAGCCCCAAACATATTGCCCAAGTCAACCGCAAGCTCAAAGATGCCCAGATCAACCTCGGGCTCAGAAGAAGGAACCAAATTAGAGACATTAGGTTTGTTCAATGAAAGAGCATTTGAACGGCCAATCCTCGCAGAAGAACCAGAATTATTGAAAACTTACCAAATTTGATAATTATAAAGGAACTGCTTTTTTTATTTTGAAACAACAAAAAAATCTGTATTTAAAAATTATATAATCCAATAATAATAAAGAAAATTAAATTCTATTTTTCTTCAAAAACCAAAAAAAAATTGCATTTAAAAATTATAAAATCTAATAATAATGTTTTTTTTTAAATTGATAAATTTATTGACGCCCAAATACATGTCAAATTAAATAAATTTTGTTTTTATTTAAGGAGGTTTTAACATTTGTTTGTGAGTGTAATACGCCTTGAGACGTAATTAAAATGGTTTACAAATACTTGATGTTAATCTTTTATTTAAATAAAAAATAAAAAATAAAAAATGATTTTATAAATGTTTAATGCTTATCTCTTTATAGAAATAAAAATTATTTACAAATACTTAATGTTTATCCCTTATAAAAATAAAAATAAAAAAAAATGACTGTAGTTAAAATAGAATTATTTTTTGGTATCTATTGATTTTAAATTAATTTTTAATTTTTAAATTGATATTTGTTTTTATGTATACAGATGAATGAAGTGCATATACAATTGTAGACTTGCTTTATCAATGTAATAAAAATATTTCTTAACTTAATTGGACTTTACACACAAGTATTACTTTTTTATGTATGTGATACTTTTTAAGATAAAACTAATATATATATATATATATATATATATATATATATATATATATATATATATGTAGCATCCTAAAATTGTGACACTTGCAATTTCGACTGCATTTGGGTCTTCATGATGGCGGCGCAACACTGAACCTGAATGGAGACCCCGAAACTTGCTTATGACATCAAAAACTGCATTTTTCAGCACCCTGGCCTGATCCTCCTTGCACCCTGTTGTCCCGGGAGGTGGGACCATGGCACCCAGCGCCCTGGTCCTTCTGGACTAGGGCGCCCAGCGCCCTGGTCCTTGGCCCCATTTTGGGCCCGGTCTCTTGTGGGCATCGGGTCTTTAAGTTTGCAAATTGGAAAATAATGTTTCCTGGTCGGCCTAAGGTCGGGAAAATCAGTCTATCAGCCCTAATTGACAAGTATATAAACTACTTTTCTTCTCCTAGAAAGGGAGGAAGGACATATGTGTACAAGAGGCGAAAGCGCTAGACAAACATTCAAACATTCAAGCATTCAAGCATTCCTTCAAGCAATTGAGCATTCTAAGTCTCCATTCAAGGCTAGGTGTTGCATTCAAGACAAGGATTCAACCATTGAAGAGGAGATCACACACAACATACAACATACTACATACATTACACCTTCGCATGTAAAAATACAAGCATTCTTACAACAAGGTATCAGTACTTGTTTACATTACAAACATTTACACTTACAGCATTCTCATTTCTTGGTTAATTCCAAAACCGGGGTTTGACCTAAAGGCAAACCCCTCATCCCTAACCCCCCAATCATCCTCTCTTTTCTGTGTGTAGGTTGCAGGTACGCGGTTGTAATTGAAGATCTGGAATCCTTGTGCAGAGACGAACAGATCCCCCTTCGTTTCGCGGATTTTTCAGAGGACCGTGTGCACGCCGGGCGCCATCGTCCCATCAACTTTTGCTCAAATTTGTAGAACAACACCGTCTCGACATTTTACTGCTAATTCCAGGTCCGCAGCTTCATCCCATATCCCTATCTCTGTTTATAAGCGAATCTTTCTTCCTTTACATGCATTCCTAGTTCAATCTTTCTATCTACATTCTTTACAAAAGAGGGTATCCTTGATGTCTTAACCCTTGAAACTCATTTAGAATCCAATCTTGCATTGTGTGGGATTGGATCTTGTGGGTTTCAACCCCTCTTTTGAATGTAAAGTCTCTCCTAAGTGAAAACCATCAACCCTAGTGACTCTCCCTTCTCTCTCCTTGGAGTTGGGGAGGGGAGGACAACTAGGGTTCGATTTTTTCCGCTTTACAATATATATATATAATGAGAAGAAAAAACTCTAATTGTATTGTATATTTTGGTTGAGCAAATGATTCTAGTCACTTATTTAAAATTTATTTTTTTATTTTTAAATTATAAATATTTTTCTTATTAAAATATATTAAATTAAATTAAATTAAATCATCTTTCATATATGAAAATATAATTTAAGTCGCTTATTTAATATTAATTTTTTATTTTTAAATTATAAAAATTTTACTTATTAAAATATATAGTAAATTCTAAAAATAAAATTATCTCTCTTAATAAATAAGAAAATCTTATATGGAAATATAGTTTAGAGGATGTAATTACAAGAAAAGGTAGTTGATTAATAAAGTTTAATTAAAGAGTGCTATGATTGTATTTAAATAATTTTTCTATTAATTATAAGGATATCACAATACAAAATTCTCAACATCGAATGTCCCTCAGAGGAGCTATTCACATTACATACCTATATATGCTGACCATAATCTTATAAGCAATCTAAGAAAGTTACAATATAACTAGAGTACCAAACTTCTAATAAAACTCTGCTAAACATGTACAAAAAGAACTCAGAAAGAAATAGTCAAATCTATCCCATAGATATCTCTCCTTCAGGGCATTTGGAGTCCCCCATGACATCCATCTAGGTAGTCCACCCTTGAAGACCTTCACATCACACTAGAATCCTATGGTCCCACAGTATCGAATTAGCATATGGATGGAGAAGTGGCTCGGCCATAGGAATGTTTTGCATTTTTCCTTGGTGCACCTTGTCCCACTGAGCATTGATCTCCCTAATAAAGTTTTCTAGCCTAACTACAAACTCAGATCTCTCAGTGGAAGTCCTAGCCCAAGTGAAGCCATGAGAGATTTCTCCTGTAAAGATTCTAACTGATCCATCTTGCAACATGTTATCAAACTTGCTCCGAGCAATTCTAATAGCCACCATAACCTACAAAAAATGTCAGAAAAGTTGAGTCTCCTTAGGGGCTCAGTAAGGTTCCTATCCCTACCATTAAAAAGATTATCATTCCTAAATATCCAAATTAGCCATAACATTTCAACAAAAAGAACATACCAAAAATTGTTAGTATTCTTCTTCAAGCTTTGGATGTGACCAACAAGGATAGCAATAATCTCAATATTATTACCAAGTTCCAAACCAAATATATTCTAGACCTCTCTAGCAAATAAACAGTCAAAGAAAATATGATTAACTGATTCAACAACCTTGCAATAGGAACATATACTAGCATCCCCACTATGTTTCTAAATAGGGAGATTTTGTAGAAGAAATCATCAACAAAAGAATCTTTTTTGGGGTTCAACAAGTCTATACCATAGGGTCTGAAAGGTCTTCTACTAAGAGGCAGTATCCAACCTCAAATTCCAACAAGAGGCAACATGTGAAAGGATATCATCATTATCAACAAGAAGGGAGTAGATATTCTTGGCTTTGGTCATAGGTAAGAGGCATCCATCCGACCATTTGAAGAGACGGAACCTAGAATTATCTTCAGAACGAGGTTTGGGAAGATTAAGAGGGAGGGAAGCATCTCTCAGCATAGTATAGGTCTTTTTCTGAGAAGGAGGTATATCATAGTCATCCATTACATTATTCCATCTTAACAATTGTCCATTTCTAATAATATCAGAAAAAATATTATCCTTTTCCTGCCTAGGCCTTAGCTGAACAACCCTGAACTAGGGCCAAGGGCCTATTATTATAATTCAAGTTCCACCATATTGATATTTCTTCGTAGACCTCCCCATTACCCCAAGTGATTCCATTATGAGAGATAAATATTTTAACCTCCTCCCAAGCTTTCCAAATTGACCTAAAGGCAGGTGATCCAGAGGGTCTCACCTCAAAATATCTTTCTATAATATCATTGAGAGCCAAGCTTTTCCAAGAAGGGCATTTTTTAGGAGTTGATTTACTAATGTTGTGCCTAATAAAAACTTTCCAAGGTTCCTCACCTTGAAGGGCACCAAAAATCCACTTAGCAACCAAGTAGATGCCTTACCATCTCAGGTCCTTAAGGCCAATACCCCCTTCCTCTTACTCATAATACATCACTACCATCTCACTGCATGTCTCTTCTTATCCCCTTTCCCATCTGACCAAATCAAGTCCCTTATCATCTTTTGAATATGACCAAACTAGCAAGCAATGAAAATCTAGGTTGAGGCATAATAGATATTATATGAGGCAAGGATTTTTCTAACAGACTTGGGTTCTCCCCGCCAGGGATATAGCTTGCACCTATTCCATTTGTTGAGTTTCTTATCAATTTTTTCTTTAATCCAATCCTACATTGCCTTCAAATTTTTCTCAATGGCAAAAGGTGCCTAGATATCTAACCAAGTGGTTAGGTTCCCCCATGTGAAAGAGTAGTTATTTCTCAATCAAGAGGTTGGTCATTCCAATTGAGCACCATAGATTTAGATAGAGAAATATTGCTACCTGATACATCATAGAAAACTTTCAACTTGGCCATTAATGCATCAATATTATTTTTCCCAAGTATTTCTAGAATAATGATATCATCTGCAAATTACACATTAGACAACTCCTCCCTATTGGGGAGAGTAATACCTTTCACCATATGGGAGATCATAGACTCTCTCATCAAGTAATGCAGGGTGTCAACTGCTATTACAAATATAGTTGGTGCTAGGGGGAACCCTTGCCTGATAGACCTAGAGAGGTAAAAGTTGTTAGAGATCTTGACATTAACTTCCACAAAGGCATTGGCATCCCTCATCAAATTCATTACCATCTTAAAAAAGTGTTCCAAGAACCTAATCTTTTCAACATCATAAACACAAAATTCCACTCTATTATGTCATAGGCCTTCTCAAATTCCAATAGAAGTAGGGTTGTATCTTGATCCGTTGCCTTGGCCCATTACATGGCTTCCCAATAGTTCAAAATGTTTTCAAGGATATACCTTCCTTTTACAAATCTAGTCTGAGTGGGACTGATCACCTTAGGAAGAATATTCTCCAACCTCCAGGCTAAGGCTTTGGCCAAAATCTTATATGAGACATTAAGCAATGTTATAAGCCTCCAATTCTTGATTAAAGATCTATCTTCATCTTTAGGGCTCAGTTTTATCAGACCCTTATTAATATCTATGCCCAGAGATCCCCTTACAACTACATCTTAGTAAACCTAAAGAAGGTCCTCCCCAACCCACTCAATGCTTGATTTATAAAACTCCACTAGCAGACCATCCGGTCCTAGGGATTTCACATTGTTTAGTGCTTGGATGGCATCCTTAATTTCATCAAGGGGTAGGTTTCTATTCAATAATTTTGCATCTTCCTAAGAGATCATTTAGGGGATGATTCTTCTCATGTAGTCTCTGGCTCTAGCTTTATTAGAATCATTATCCTCTAAGGAGAATAGGTTTTGATGGAAAAGAGCAAATGATCTAAGTATACCATCTCGATCTGAAATAGTCTCTCCACCTTCCCAAAATGATGACAATGATAACTCTAGCCTCTCTTGATTTTAAAAGTTTGAAGAAGAACTTGGACCCTTTGTCACCATGCTCAAGCCAATTCATCCTGGATCTAGTTTTTTCCCCTTGGATTCTTACATTTTGAATCTTTCTCAACACATCTTCTTCTTGACACGTACAATCCAAGGCCTTAGGGCATGTAGGGTTAGATTGCAACACTTATTTTGCTTGGCAAAGCCTCAAATGAGCCTGGGTCTCAAGTTGCCTTGAGTCTTTGGCCAAATTCCTACCAACAATCTTAAAGAGGATCCTCCAACTATGAACCTTTTGAATCCACTTGTCAATAGGGCTGCTAGTCTTAGCTCTCAAATTATTAAACTGTGTAATAATGATCACTACCTATTCGACCTCATCCCCTCCAAGAAGGCTCGTGTTGAGAGAAAAGGCTCCTTTGCTAGTCTCCCTTCTGTAAGGTAGCTTATTGTGAGAGATAGAGGCCAGAATAGGGTGGTGATCTGACTTGTTTCATCCATATTGATTCTGAATATATCTTTGTTGCAGTAAAATCTATCTAATCTACAATATATTCTCTCTCTCTCTCCTTCTGATAGTTTCACCAGGTGAACCAAATTCCTTTATATTCTTTTTTGCATCCTACTAGCGGGTCCATTAGTACATGCTTATTAATCATCCTATGCCAGAAGGATTTTTCCTCCCATTTTCATTGAAATTTACACCCTCTTGCCTTATCCACTGGGTATTCCACCATGTTAAAGTCTCCCCCAAAATTCCAAGGGACATTCTCAAGATCAAACATCCATCTCCACAAATCAATCCTTACCTTATAGTCATTGGGAGTATATATTGATCACACTCCAAACTCCATCCCCTTGTAATTTAGAATGATCCATACCACTCTATTGCATGGTGAGCTACCCCATCTAGATACATATTCAACCCATTTCTCATTAAGGAGAATAGAAGCTCCACCTTTGCCTCTAACATGATTGGTAGTAAAATGCCTTGCATTCCTCCATATGCATTTCAAATTTATGTCAAGCCAAAAGTGCACAACTTTGAGTTCTTGTAGCAACAAAATATCTTGATTCTTATATAATTTTAGGAGCCTCTTAACTACATATGTTTTTGGGGGGGTTTCTAGCCCCTGAACAATCCATGAAGGGATGTTTATATCCATAGGAAGTCTTATTGAGAGTTTTCCATACGTTCCCTAAAGCTATCATAGTATCTAGGCAACTTCTCTTTAGAGACTCTTATTTCTTTAAAACTATTGGAAGACCTGTTGGGTCTCCCTCTCTTTCTTTTAAAGACAAACTCTTGGTCATCTCCTAAGGGAGATACATTGGTTAGTTTCTTATACTTTTTGGGTTTTTTTGGACTTTTCTTATTACAAGAGACCTTGTCCACATCTTCATCCAAGATATCTTCCACCACCCCCACTTTAGACTGATCAACAACAGGGAGTCTTTCTTCCTTGCTATCACTTCCCATCATCATATTGACCCCGGGTTCCAAATATTCATGCCCCAAGAGGAATCAAAAATTTGTGCCTCATCCCCATCCTTATTGATCGTAGTTTTATATTTGAAGGGGGGGTACAAGGATAATCAGTATCATCACCATCCCTAGCTTTCCCCAAGCCTACATCCTTAGAGAGAATCATATCTCTATTAGGGGAGAGAGAATTGGCACCCTTCAACACCCCTCTCCCCTCAGATATAGATTTAATCTCCTTAGAGATGGGTACATCACATTCATCATCCTATACATTATCATTCTATCCATCTTTAGCATTCAAGCCAAAGTCTAGGGCACATTGCACCCTATGCCTGGTCTCATTCAACTTTTTGAACTTCTCTAGAATAATCTGTTGTGCATTGAGTTTTCTATGTGGTTTTTTCGTAGGGGCTTCAGGAGTATCATGGTCTGCAGAGGGTTTAACAAGGCTAATAGAAGGGGTGATAGCAGAAGGGAGAGCTTATGTACAAGGGTTAGTTCACTTTGTGGTTCTCCGCACAAAGGGCATCTAATTTATTCATAATTGGTCTCGCATCAAGACTCACTGAATCATTGAAAGGAGGGTCAGGTACCATAATATAAATTGGAGCAAGTGAAGAAGCAGAAGGCTCAACTTGCAGGGTATCATTAGAGAGTTTATTGTTAATATCCTCAACATTATGACTCTTGCTGGATTTTTTATTAGAGGGCAATTCTTCCTAATGTGACCCTCTCTTCTATAGAGAAAACATGCTTTCAAGCCTCCTGGATATTCAATAGGTTAGATAATAGTTTCACTTATGAGCTCAATTGGAATATCATCTGGAAGATCTTTTCTTGGGTTTAGGGCAAGAAGAACTCTAGCATTCATGTGTGGTAATAGAGTCGTAGTGAAATCAATCAGATGCATTTTCCCTAAGGGTTCCAACAACTTAGGTATCATAGCCCAAAGATACGAGCGGATATTTTTCACAGTTAACCATTTAGGATTTGATAGAGCCATAATTTCATTTGTATTAGCCTTGTGGTCCCAGGAAATAGCCCAAAAACTACCAGCCCCAATAGTTCAAAACTGTCTCTTAATAACTTCCTTTTGATTGTTAAGGTTATTGAAAAAAATGAGGAACAACCCTTTTTTAATATTTCAATAGGAAGAGAAAGAAAATCCCAATTTTTTCCCCCAAATGTTGTGTAACCAAGTGATTAAGTAACTCCTAGACGAAAGCCTATTAACATCCAAAGCAACAAGAAATGTCATTGAATCTCTAAGTCTAGTTTTTTTTGCTAAAATAGAAATGGCCATTTGTGCATTAGGAAAAATAACCAAAGAGGAGGTAGGGGGAACCTTACCTCATCCTCCACCATTCTCGCACTACTGCACTTCTTGTGATAGGAATCTAGCCCCTTATGGAACATAAGTTGAGCCTGCCATAGCCTCCTTGAATGTCTTCTCTCCAATCTCTACCACGACACTAGGGTTTGTATTAACACCTCTAGGTGAAGCCAAACTCATATGAAAGTGTGATAGTAAATGGACATTAAATTCCCACTACCAACAAGTAGGGTTGGTCGACCCTTGGTATGTGCAAGGCAAGCCCCACATGAGCGGTCGGCCAAAGAAATCAAGGCTAACGTACAATCTCCTTCAAGTTGCAGAGTGTCGCTCCTACCATCTATTCCTCATCTGACCACAATGTTTGTATTTAAATAATTTTATTATTAAATATAATTAAAATATTTTTTAAAAAATATTCTCTTATAAAATTAAGTAGAAAATTTATTTGAAAAATGAAATCTGGGTAAAAGCACAAACTTGTGCCACACTTTTATAAAGGAACTGGCCAACACAACTAAAAAATTTTAACTTCGATCGCATAAAAGTGGCATTTCTAATTTGAATTTCAAATTGATGTAAGATGATGAAATGTAGAAATATTCATGAAGTTTATGCCTATTATTTTTTAAATTTAAAAAAAAAAGATATATTTTTTTGTATATTTAAAGGTAGATTTTTTATTGCTGAAAAATGTTGAAAATAAGGGGATCTAGTCGGCATCACCAAGAAAAATGAAAACAAATTTATTTTTTCTTGATTTTAATTTTCTAAATAGATGACATACATATGCAATGCAAAAAAAAGAAAAAAATATTTTTTTATGTATATTTTCCTCATAATAATATTTAAAAATCCAACATAGTTGAATTTGATATTTTTCATTCAATGCCACTTTTTTTCTATTGAGTTTATCATTACCAAAAACAAACTATACCCTTTTGGAGAAGATTATCTAAATCTAGTGAAAAATATATTTTGTAAAATATTTTAATACGATTTAATTTAGTGTTTTAATTTCAAATTAGCCTCTTCCCAAATTTAAAAAACTTGCAATATTTAAAAAATAAAAAATATTAAAATTAATCAAAACATTAAAAAAAATTTATGTCTAATACTTAATCAATTTAAAAACATATATTAAAAACTTAATCAATTTAACAAATCAATCATCATTCATTCCATTTACCATATTTGTAGAAGTAAAGAAGCGAAAAACAAAATAAAAATCACATGAACACCAATATTTTACATGGAAAACCTAATGAAGGAAAACCTGCGATGAGAACTATCCCACTATATGAAAAATAGGTTACAATGTTTTAGGATCAAGGCCAAGGAACTCATTGCCCCTGAAGTGGACTTGCAAGATTGGGGAACACAACCTCAAGGAAAGATACAAAAAAATCTTGCAGAATCTAAAGATCACTTCTTTAGGGAAAGATACATTATAATTGAAAGAGAAACATCAATATGATTGAACTGCAGGCAACCACATCCACTAATATGATGATTATTGTTCACACTTAAAACACGTTTGCAACTACCTTCATTATAATTGTACTGTACTTGTAAACCTTTCCACAAATTTAGACATGCATTTCACACAACATACATCACTCATAATACATCTCCAAAATGGTTTCATCCTTTTTATACCATTCACAACCAAAATAATTATCAATTAGGCTACCCTAATTAGATGTAATGTGTAGGATCAAAATAGTCAGCCCAAAAACAATCTTCAAAGAAATGTGGAAGAAAAAATAAAATGTGTTGCAAATGTAATGTTGATGGTTGTCATTGATGTCAACATATTGTTTTGGGAGTTGGTGATTCGGAAGATGTGTTCTTGGAATCCTTGGTACTTTGGAAGATGTGCTATAGTTAATATTCAATGTTGATTGATTATGTTGATGGTCATCTAGATTTGTATATGGTATTGATCGATTGTATTCATGAGTATCTTGGTTTCTTTCTTATTTTGGCTAAGTTGGGTAGTGCTATTTTGGGTCCGGATTAAGTCCAAAATTTGAGGACGAGTAACAATATTTGTGTAGCATGTGAATCATGATTTAGGTTTGATATTTGTGATGAATATAACGTGTTGATTTGATTGATGATGTGTGTTGTGGTACGGTCTACTTCTCATTCCTTCCCACCACCAGAATGTTTAGTGTTGACCTAATTCAAATCTCTGTCTTGGTCGACTTAGAAGATTATGTTTCCCAAAGATAGTATAAATAAGAGGATGAATTGAATGATGATGATATGGAAGATGTGCAAGACTGAAAAGGAAAAATTTTATTGATGTTGATGTTGATATGTGAAGTGTGTTGTTGTTGAGGCATTGGAAACAGTTTTGGTATTAAAGTCAAAGCTAAATCTAAGTCTTCCTTTAAAGCCTCTAAAGAAGATCTAGAAGATGATAGTTTATATGAGATGGAAGTGAACTTACAGTGACAAGATCTTCTGGATCTTACTTTGATCATATAGCTACTAGATGTCTGCAAAAAGGATCAAGACAAAATTTAAGAGAAAGTAAAGGGAAGTTTAATAAGAGAGACTACTATGTTAAAGATGATGCTAGTATTTTAGATGATGAATTAGACTATGAAGATGGTGATTGTTTGCTTTTGGTAGAAAAGGATGTACCTAAGATTGATATTTCTAAGTTGGTTTCTACTACCTTACATGCTAGGAGAGATATATATGAATGATTTATTTATAGTGGATGCTCAAATCATATGAATATTGATAAAAGTAACTTTGTAAAACTTGAAAAGTATGATGGGGGATCTCTTAGGTTCAAAGATGACCAAACAACACAAATTGTGGGAATTGATTCTATTTATCTTGAGTGTTGGGCAAATGTATAAAAAATAGTTACAACATGTTATTTTTCAGGATGATGGTTGTGAGATTTGGAATTGTTATTGCAGTAGGGAAAAGGACTGGTGGAAACATGTATTTGCTACAAGGATCTACAAGACATTGTTTGTTACCTCATATCAATGACAGTTGGCTCTAGTACCAGAGGATGTGTCATATCAACTTTGATAATTTGGTAAAGATCAATTCATCAAGTGTAGTGAGAGATTTATCGAGGTAACCAAACTAGATAAGAATATTTACAAATAATGTCAAGTTGAAAGTAGACAAAAGGAACATATAGAGGAAAGTAGTTGTCCAGTGGATTATTGGACTTAGTGCACATAGATTTATGCAGTCCTACCAGAACAAGGAGTATACAAGGTGAGACTTGTATTCTATGTTGTTGGTTGATTATTATTCTAGAATGTCATGGGCTGCATTTTTAAGAGAGAAGTCAAAAGCATTAGAAAAATTCAAAATACTCAAGACTAGAGTTGAGAATGAAGTTGATAGAAATATTAAGTGTTTGAGATCTGATAGAGGAGGAGAATTTACTTCTGATGAGTTTAACAATTTCTGTGAGAAACATGGTATTAGAAGATAGTTATTTACCCCAAGAACACCACAGTAGAATGGTGTATTGGAAAGGATGAATCAAACTATACTAGAGGCAACCAGAACAATGATCAAAGGAGCAGAAATACTAGAAGTCTACTAGAGAGAATCAATTCACACAACAATATACACTCTTAACAAAATTATATACCAAAAGAGGCATGGAAAGACATCATATGAACTATGGTATGGTAGAACTCCAACCGTAAAATATTTTAAGGTATTTGGAAGAAATTTTTATGTCCAGAGAGATGAAGATAATCTTGGAAAATTTGATAGCAGAGTAGATGAAGGCATAGTCTTAGGATATTCTACAAGGAGCAAGGCATACTGTTGTTACAACAAAAGACTGAACAATATTATTGAAAGTGCAAATGTGAACATTGATGAAGATATTTTTAAAGACTCTAATAAAAAGGTAGGTTATGAATCTGATGAATCTGTTGACAAAAAAAGGGAAGAGAAACCCATAGAAGAAGAGAAAGAAAAAGAACATAGGATGCTCCACTAGCTACATCGAAAACTCCAAGGTATGTACAGAAGAATCATTCACTAGATCAAATTATTGGTGACAAGAACAAAGGAATTATCATAAGAAGAAAAGTGGCTCAAGAACAAGTTCTATTATGTTTACTATATGAGATTGAACCGAAATCTGTAGAAGAATCTTGCAATGATCATAATTGGATAAAGGCAATGAGAGAAGAATTAGACCAAATTGAGAAGAATCAGACATGGGAATTAGTTCACAAACCGGCAGATAAAAATGTAATTGGAACAAAATGGGCATTCCAAAAAAAGTTGGATGAGGATAGAAAAGTTGTGAGAAACAAAGCAAGATTGTTTTGGAAAGGTTACACACAAGTTGAAGACATTGAATTTGAGGAGACCTATGCCCCAGTTACCCGAATGGAAGCAATCAGGTTGTTTTTTGCTTTTGCAGCTTTTAAGGATTTCAAGGTTTATTAGATGGATGTAAAGTCAATATTATTGAATGGAGAACTGAAATAAGAAGTCTACATTGAACTATCGGAAGGATTTAAGTTGAAAGATGATATGAACATTGTTTTCTAATTGAAGAAGGACATGTATGGATTGAAACAAGCTCCTAGAGCTAGGCATGGAAGGATGGATAAGTATTTGATTGATCAAGGTTTTCAAAAGGGATCTACTGACAACAACTTATATTTTAAAATAGATTCAGGCAAAACCTTAATTTTTGTAGTTTATGTTGAAGACATAAGATTTGGAGGAAATGAAGGCATGTGCAGAAAGTTTGCTAATGAGATGCAGAAGGAATTTGAGATGTCCATGATCGGTGAGTTAAATTTATTTCTTGGTTTACAAGTAAATCATAATAGAAAAAGAATTTTTATTTCATGGTCTAAATACATTAAGGAATTGTTGAAGAAGTTTGGGTTGGAGAACTCTAAACTGGTGTGTACACCTATGACCATTAGATGTACAAGTCAACTAAAGAGGACAAATCTCCTAAAGTCAATGCAAATCAGTACAGATGAATGATTGGAGGACTATTATATTTGACTACTACTAGACCAAATATCATACATGTAGTTTGTTTGGCAACCACATTTTAGGAAGAACCAAAACAATCACATGTTGTGGCAGTCAAAAGAATCTTTAGATATTTAAAAGGAATAGAAGAGTTTGGTTTGTGGTATCCCAAAATTCAGATTTTACTCTAACAACTTATACAGATGTAGATTGGGACAAAGGTGTTGATGATAGGAAAAGTACAAGTGGTGGAGCATTTTTTATTGGCTCCCGGTTGGTTGCTTGGTCAAGTAAGAAGCATGATTTTGTGTCTTTATCTACAGCTGAAGCAAAATATATTGCAGCATCTTCATGTTGCACATAGATTCTTTGGATGAAGCAGACATTGAAGTATATTGGTGTAATGTTCAATAAACCCATCTCAATTATGTGTGATAACAATAGTGCAATAAACATCTCTAAGAATTTGGTACAACATTCTAGAACAAAGCATACATCTATTCGGCATGTATCTACAAATGAGAATATTGCAGATATCTTCACAAAGGCATTGTGTAAACATACTTTTGAATATCTCTGGTAGAAGCTAGGGGTATTACCCCCTACCAATTTGAACTAATGTACATTTGGATGTGCATTGGTCTAGTGATCTTCTTGAACATTTTTAGTTGGACTGATGCTTGGGTGCTTCCTCTTAGGGGGAGTAGGAGTGAGTTTCATAGGGGGGATTATACTTTCCTTTATCCTTGATGTCAAAGGGGGGGAGATGCAGAGAGATGTATTGGTTTGTAGAGTTGTGTAGAGATGTCGATCTGATGATGCTGAGAGAATTGTGTGTGTTTTATTGATGGATGTTGTCATCAATGACAAAGGAGCAGATTGCTGCAAATGTGATGTTGATGGTTCTCATTGATGTCAATATATTGTTTTGGGAGTTGGTGATTCTGAAGATGTGTTCCCAAAATTCTTGGTGCTTCAAAAGATGTGTTATAGTTAATATTTAGTGTTAATTGATTGTTTTGATGGTGATCCAGATTTGGATATGGTATTGATCGATTGTATTTATGAGTATCTTGGTTCCATTCATATTTTTTCTAAGTTGGGTAGTATTATTTTGGGTCTAGATTAAGTTTGAAATTTGAGGACAAGTAACAATATTTGTGTAGCATGTGATTCATGATTTGGATCTGGTATTTGTGATGAATGTAATGTGTTGATCTAACTGATGATCTGCGTTGTGGTATGGTCTACTTCTCATTCTTTCCCACCACCAGAATGTTTAGCGTTGACCTATTTCAAATCTATCTTGACTAAATTAGAAGATTATATTTCTCAGAGACAGTATAAATAAGAGGATGAATTGAATGATGATGGTATGAAATATATGCAAGATTAAAAAGGAAAAATATGATTGATGTAAGTGTTGATTTTGATATGTGAAGTGTGTTGTTTTTTATTAGGATAAATGGGTTTTGAGAGGACCAGAAACCCCATACAACAAGTTTGAAGGGACCTAAATCCCCCAGAAACCACACGGATCTGGAACCAACAATGGGACGCTGCAAGAAAATAGAATAAAGACACCCATTAGCCAACACTAAACAGATGAAAACAAGATTACAAAGATAAAACAATACAAGCCATGCTGGTAGTTCCAATGGATCTAAAACAACTAGTAGATCTCAAAGATAGAGAACAAGGGTTTGTCTAGCACCCTCACCCAATAAGCAGGGTTTTCTGAGGCACCCTTAACCTAAAGAAAAATCATCGGCAGATCATCAGCAGGTCATCAACAAAACCTAATCCTAACCAAAAACAAAGACTGGCTAGACTAGGCCCTTGGAAACTGCCAACATCTAGCCTAGCCCTGAAGAGATAACAGTACATAAGGTTTTTTCAGGCTCCCTCAACCTTAAGAGTAGGTTTTATAGGGCTCCCACAACCAGAAGACATGGGTTTTTTCCAAGCTCCCCCAACCTTGATGGGTTTTGATAGGTTCCCACAACTAGTAATCGAGCTCCCACAACTAGCAATAGGGATTTTCCAAGTATCCACAATCTTGAATGAGGATTTTCCAAGGTTCCCACAACCTGACAGTTGATTTGCCAAAAACCACCTATAGCTCCTGTAAATAGACACAAAACCCGTCTTCACCTCTATATAAGAAGAGCCAATCCCGAAACACACCATCTCCACCTCAATAGAAGGAGACACCTCAATAGACCAAACCAAGGAAACCCAAAGGGGTTGAGACTGAAACAGGAGTGCAAGAGGCATAGGAGTCAAGAAATAGGAACACCAAAAACCAGACCCCATCAACAAAAATAAACAGGGTTTTAAAATGGATCCCTTAACCTTCCTCGGAAACAAGAAAACAGGGGAATACATAAAAAATTCCAGATTCAGAAAAAACCATCCCAAGGGGATAAACAAGCTCCCCAAGCCACCAGGGTTGGGTTTTAGAATGTCTCCCAAAACCATAACAGACAAGGTAGTGCCAATCACCAGAGAATAAAGGACAACCAGAAACCCCTGAATCAAAGGGAAAAAACATGCTATCCAGGAAAAAAACCCGAAGCAACCCTGTGGGTGAACTCACGATACCGGTTCCCACTTTTTGGTACATCTTGATTTTTTCTAAAATCATACTTTTTTTAGAAAATATAATGATTTAAGCTTTAAGAGGTCCCATTTGAAGTAATTAATTGAAGAGAGTTAGATCAAAGGCTCTTAGATCAAAATTTATTGGATAGAACCTCTCTACTTCTAAATCATAATTGCAATGAAGTCTCATTTACATCTACAAATGCTGATAAAAAATAAAATTTACATTAGCTTTTGGGGGTTTCAAATGAATTCATTTAGAATTTTTTTTTTAAGTATTTAGTCCTTATTATAAGCTTTCCAAATAGTATAATTTTTAATATATTTTTGTATTATTTCTTATGAATGTAGGTTTTTCATCGACCGTGTATTGGTATTTTGGTATGGTTTTGGCATTGATGTCAACACCTACTGGAACACTAGCACTTTGGAGATCCAGCAACATTCACCGGCAAGCAAGTAACTATTGCATAGTTACCGGTATATGGTTCATCGACATGATATAATGTTCACTGGCACTTGGAATGATATGGAAGACACTTGGTAATGTCGAAGACATCGTGTGGAAACTTTAGTTTGAAGAATTAATCATTGGTATATTCATATTTGCATATTTGCTTTTACCGGCAAATAGGTCCAGGGTTATCTAGGGTTACACCTGCAGGTTTATCTTTTCCAGATCAACATGGCACGCTATAGAGAT
This sequence comes from Cryptomeria japonica, assembly GCF_030272615.1. Classification (NCBI taxonomy): domain Eukaryota; kingdom Viridiplantae; phylum Streptophyta; class Pinopsida; order Cupressales; family Cupressaceae; genus Cryptomeria; species Cryptomeria japonica. The sequence goes on from NC_081408.1 coordinate 659,766,425, forward strand.
GATTTATTATTGTTGTAAATGCATTAAGCCGAAATGTTCAATTGGTTATTGCATCGGATATTATATTGTTTGTAAAATTTTTTTATTGTAATAACTTGTAGAGGGTCAGTGCAAGAAGATGAGTCCACTTTTTGGCCAAAAAGTGGAAGTGTTTTCCCTGTTTTTCAGATTTTGTCTCACTTGAGCTTAAATTTTGAAACACTTAGAGATTGAATCTTGGAAAAAGTCAATAATATAAAAGATAGCTCTCTGAGTGTACTTTTCAAATATGTAATTTATTTTAATACCCACATAATAAAAAATAACTTTTTGAATGGAGTTCTAAAAACTATGTTTTAAAAATGCTTGTTTCAGGACCATACCATGCATGTGTACGACCCACACTTTTTAACACAATTAAAATTATTTTCTCAAACCATTTTGGAAAATGGTTTGTAACACACTGAAGATTGACGAGCATATTTTTCTGTATTTTTTTTTCAAATATTTTTTTTTAATTAATTTTTTAATGGCCGTAATTATCTTTTTAAAAATTTGACGTGTACGACCCACATAATTTGACGTAAACTTAGCATTTTTTGAATTTTTTTTTTTAAATTGAAAATAATTTTGTGTAGATTGATGACATATAAATTTTTTTTCAAAAATCATTAAAATAAAAAAGTTATTAAACTAAGAAAATTAGTTAATATTTCAAATTTATGAACCTGATTTAGTATAAATTAAATGAAAAATAGTTAAAATAATCAATTTTTAAATTAATTTACATATTTAGAATCTAGACAGTATAATCTGAAATGGGTTTCAATTTTGTATAAAAATTCTCTAATTAGAGGCACGTAAACTATTTCATTTCATCATATTTGTGCTTTCATTCATGGAGCTTTGAATTTGCAAGTTCATGTCTCAGGTGTGGCCATCCCAGGCCTATCCTGGGCCTAATCCCGAGGCAAGTGGTGGGTTGTGAATTCAAATTTTGCATAACGAGCCCCCATTTTATAAACAGGGGCCTGTTTCTTTTTTTGCCCATTGGATTTAACAACGGGCCCCCGTTATTAAAACGGGGACCCGTTATTTAAATAACGGGCCCCCGTTTCTAAATAACCATTACTGTAAAAAAAAAGATAGATTGCATCGATTTACCACACTATCATTGAAATCTGTACTAACAAAGATTTTTTACATCATTTGGCAGTACTTTTTAATATTTTTTACACGATTTTTTGAAGAACTCGATAAAAAGATATTATTTTTTGAAGATGAGTTTGTAAAAATGGGTTCTAAGCAACGTCAAAAGAAAAAAAAGAGGACAATGACAATGGACAAAATTCAAGCACAAAGAGAGAAGGAGGAAAAATGCCAAAGAGATCGAAGATGACAACAACAACAATTGAATAACACTTCTAAAGCATCTACTTCAGTGCCCGTTGTAGATGAGACCATTGAAGACATCATGATGGATGCAAGAAATGTAGAACCACACATGGGTATGACTGTTGATGCAAATGTTGATGTGGATGCGAGTCCTGGTATGTTTTTAAATCCTGATGACTATGATGCCAATCAAATTGCTGATTTAAATGAAGCTGGATATAAATTTCATACACCAATACGAAAAGAAATAAAAATTGAAAATATTACACCACCCTCTCTAAAAGAAAATGAATGTAATTTGTTTACTATTTATAGCAATGTGCTAGATAATCTTAATGGGTTAGTTTCTTGGAGAAAAATCAAAACACATGCAAACAGATTATATAAACAATTTTTCTATAATAAAAAGTTAGGATTCCAATGTCAATTAATGCTACAATTAATAAAAATGTTAAAAATGCTTAAAGTCATGAAAAAAAAAGGTATTTATGCAAAACCAAAAAGAAAAGATGAATCATATAAGCAAGTTGTATCTACTGTTGCCAGTGCCATCGATTCTATAGGAAAAACAAGTCGATCTAAAGATAAGAATGCAGCACATAGAGTTATAACGACTGCTATAGTTGACAAAATGATTGTTAGTAAAAGAATGTTAAGTGATATAAGTGGCTATTTGAACTTACATCGTAGAACCTTGTCAAGAGCGGCCAAAAGAAGAGACACAATTGAAATTGATCCACTAAACCATTGTTGGAGTTTTAGTGGTAGACTTCAAAGGTCGGACATGAAATTAAATGATGAAACTAAACAATTAATTGCAAAATTTTGGCATGATAACACTAGAGTTTCATCAAATGCTAGAGATGTTTTAAAGTTAAGGGTGGGATCAAAAATTCGTGATCCTCATCCAAAACATCTTCTTGACATGACTCAAACTGAATTCTTTAAAAAATTTAGTGATGAATCTATGTTAATGAATTTACGAATTAGTCAAAGATCATTTGAAAAATGCAAACCCTGGTATGTTAAAATCAATAAACAAAGAATATCTTGTTGTTGTAAAAATCATGTCCAGTTTCGTTACTATTATGATGTTTTTCGATATATTCGTTGTATGTTGCATGGTAATGATCTTGTGCAGGATTGTGGTGTTTATGTTCCACCTGAAACTATAAAAGATTTTATTGGAAGTTTATTTTGTAAACCACCTAACGAACAATCATTTATTTCCAGTTCATGCATTTATGGTCTTTGCAATTTATGTGGGAACTATTCTTCGATAGGTGAATGTTTGCATGAACATGTTTCATCTGAGTTTGGACAAAAAATGGTTGATGTTAGGAGATTTAAAAATATAGAATACCCTCTAAAGGATGGAAAGATGGGGAAACATTTAGAATTGATTACAGAACAAAATAGTGTGAATGCATTTATTAGTGAGTTTAAAACTCATATTGTTCCAAAATATGTGAAACATTCCCAACATGCCTGATGGCTTGATGGACAGTTTCGCATATGCAAGAACACATTTCCAGTTGGAACAATAGTATCAGTTGTGGATTTTGCAAAAAATTATACTCTAAAACCACAAGAGGAAACTCAATCACAATACTACAACTCAGTGCAAGTGGCCATATTTGTGCACATTATATATAGACATGACCATGATAGTACAGAAGATAACAGAAAAAATTTGAGGGAGTATCATTTCTATGTTAGCGATAATCGATTACACTCTTCAGAGTTTGTCCAACATTGCTTCGAGGTATTTTATGATAATCTTAAGGAAAGAGAAATTGACATGAAACAACATATGATATGGTCAGATAACTGCACTGGACAATTCAAAAATGCAAGAATGTTTTATTGGCTATGCAAAGTTCACAAGATAACCAATGTCCAACATTTATGGAGTTTTTTTGAAGCGGGACATGGTAAGGGGGAACACGATGGAGCCGATGCCTGTATAAAAAGAGCTCTTGCTAGAGAACAATTGAAATTTGAGGATGCAGTGAAATTCAGAGATGCTCGTGCAGTTGTAGATTGGTGCAATTCAAAGTTGTCAAAAGGATCAACTAAAAGCTCTGCAATTCGACGTTTCTTCTGGTTGATAGAGGAAGATAGTATTCCTATTCGGCATGATTGTAATACCATCATTGGATCAGCTAAATGGCATTCATTTAAGAGTTCTAATTCAAACACATGGACTATATTCACAAGGCAACTTGCTTGCTTTTATCAGTTTTGTGTTTCCGGAGATTGGGAATTTTGTGAGAATAAAGAATGGGTTGAAGAATGGCAACAAAGATCATTGACACCCATAGATGCAAATGATCCGCATGAAAGAACTAATGAAGATATGGATCAAATGTTTGCATCAAATGACTATAATCACATTTCAGATCTTATACAACAAGGTAAAATTATTTTTGAAATTTGTTTTGATTTATTAAATAGTACATAAATTTATGAAATCTTACAGTGTATATTTTTGTTTTTATTTCTCATTAAATATTAAAATAAAATTGTTTTGTGCATAGGACATGTCTATGTTGTTGTTGCACCAGAGGACAATGAAGAGGGGACAGAGTATTGGTTGGCTCGATGTGTAGAGCCAAAACATAAGCTAACTACTCCTCGAGTAGATGATGATGGTTATGACTATCCAACAGGATCTGTGGTTGTTGTTGGCACTTGGCTATGCAAATATCTAACAAGAAAGAATGGATTGCCCGCATTTGAAGATTATGAATTAGAGAAGAAGATTATGCATTACTCGCATTTGGTAGTGGCAACTAATATAAAATTGGATAGATATCGTGGTAGGTCTGCTAATAAACAATTATGGACTCTCTCTATGGAAGAGCACGAGACAATTATAGATGCTTTGCAAAAGAGAGAGGATGCAGATGGTATAACGGAATGAATCTAGTAAAATTTTGTTTCAGGTCTACCACAAGTAGAAGGCATCAATGAAAACAAAGTTATTTAAATAGACTGTTTATTTTATTTTAGATATGTCTTCTTGATTACATTTTGTGTACAATATACATAAACGAGAGACTATTGGTCAAATTTATGAATGAGATAATTATGTTTTAATCAAGTTCTATTCATTATATTTGTTAAATGATACTTTTTAATTTAGAATATGTTATAATTATAAGATATGTTTCGATACTTAGTTCATGATGTATGCACCTTTAGTTTATCTAATCACAAGAACTATTTAAATGAAATTCCAAAAATAAAATTACAAGTCCACATAATGCCTATAAAGTTGTTTAAGCACAACTTCCATAAATAAAATTTCAAGTCCACATAATATATAAAGTATGCACAAAATTTCAAGTCCACATAATTTCAAGTCAATATATATGATCTAATGTGCACATAATTTCAAGTCCACATAATATCTAATGGGCACAATACACATAAAGTATGCACATAATATATATGATCTAATCCTATTATGAAACTATCCATATATATAAAGTATGTGTGTGCACGTATAAACAAATATGTAAAGCCCATAAAATAGTACATATCAGAGCCAAATAAACAGTAAAATTTCAAGTCCACATAATCCATATAATATCTAATCCATATATATGTCTAGATGGTAACATGATGTTCACTCCACATAATATCTAATGTGCACAAAATATATAAAGTATTCACAAAATATATATGATCTAATCCTATTATGCAACTATCCATATATATAAAGTATGTGCACGTGTAAACAAATGTGTAAAGTCCATAAAAAAGTACATATCAAAGCCAAATAAACAGTAAAATATAAGTGCTATCATCAATAACATCTCGTGGTCTCTTGTCCCCGGGACATGGCCCAGATCCACCTCTCTCATGCTATACAATAAAAAAATAATATTAAAATATTACTTGAAATTAACTATTAAAAGAATCATTTATCAAATATAGTAGAATTCGTAAATTAAGTTACAAACTTACCATATGCTCATCAGATCCTCTAGCAGTATCTCTCTTGTCCCCGGGACGTGGTCGAGATCCACCTGTCTCATGCTGTACAATAAAAAAATAATATTAGAATATTACTTGAAATTAACTATTAAAAGAATCATTTATCAAATATAGTAGAATTCGTAAATTAAGTTACAAACTTACCATATGCTCATCAGATCCTCTAGCAGTATCTCTCCTGTCCCCGGGACGTGGTCCAAATCCACCTGTCTCATGCTATACAATAAAAAAATAATATTAAAATATTACTTGAAATTAACTATTAAAAGAATCATTTATCAAATATAGTAGAATTCATAAATTAAGTTACAAACTTACCATATGCTCATCAGATCCTCTAGCAGTATCTTGTGCAGTATCAACACCAAATGTAGTGCTAGCTAACTCCTGTACAAGGTCAAATTCAAAGTGTCCAATTAAATCTTAAATTAAGAGTCAAAATAAGATCAAATTAAGTATTACATATTAATACCTCAAAGGATGTCGATGTGCGGTCAAATTGGCTCTGATCAAAATTATGAGGATAACCTATCCTAATGGTAGTGTCCACCTGCATACATGCATTTAATGAAATCATATTTAGTGAACATATATATGTGTACTAAATAATTTCAAGTTAAGTTACAATATTGTAAGAGTTCATATTTAATTTAAGAATTATACAATACATACCATAGATGGTGTCACAATAGTCAGACCCTCTTCTCGATGTGATGTAGAGGGTCCCTCATGACCTGAATCCTGGAGAAAGAAGCATTCAATGTATCAACATGAAAATTTATATAGTATACGATGATAACATATTAACTTAAAAATATCTAGTACAATGTCTAGATAGAAATTTATACTATACCCCATAAGGTGTGCTGAGTTGTGTTCCAGTAGATGCAATATTGACTCTAATATTAGGTGTAGTCCTTATCTACATAAAAAAAATTATTTAATGAAGTATTAGATTGTATAAAAAAAGAGATGCACTTAGTTTATACCTATATTTAATGAAGTATAAAAAGATTGACATGTACATGTATATATATCTATACCTGGTCAAGATGAACATCCGAGCAAAGAAAATCCATATAAGATGTCATCATACTATCATCTGCTGCATCATGCTCATCTAGAACTGAAGTAGATCCTGCAGCAATAGTAGGACCTACACACGTCTCATGACAACTCGAACACATATGTGGCATCCATCAAGGAGCAGATGCCATGTGAGCAGCTTGCTCACTCAAGTTACCTGTGAGGGAAGTCAAAGCATCTAATGTCGAAATGAATGATGTATTTTGGACATCTGCAGGAATCGATGGAGCAACAAGTGGAACTATGGGTGGATCCGGTAGGGGATTATTACTCCGTGCCCCTAATCTATGTTGTGGCATTCCACGACCAACACCCTGGAATGACTTAATGTCAAAATAATTTGATTTTTGGTTCATTACAAACTCACAGTATAATTTCTTCAAAAAATAAAAAGGGACCTCATAATTACGATGTGGTGGATAATCAAAAACCATCCACCATCTATCCCAAAAGTATCTAGCCATTTCTGGATGCACACACCAACTAATTGAAATTCTTTTCTGGTTAGGTTGCATTGGTTCTCTTGTTTTTGGGTTGGTAAAATATGGACATAAATGAGCTTTGGTTATTTTCAAATTAGTGATTTGCCTATAAGTTAAACCATCGGCATAAAAATCATGCAACTTTTGTCGTCGTCTATGAAATTGATCTAATTGAGAATCAACAGATCTAACTGACTCGACAACAATTTGCATTGATTTTGCAAACTCTACAAGATGGGGTGGCGTGATTTGCTCATTTTGGATAGCAGCAATGTTTTGTTCAATCACTTGTAGGTTTTCATTAATTCATTCTCTTCAACGAATTTCATCCAATCTTGGGGGTTGTGGTGGTGGTGGTGGTGGTGGTGGTGGAGGTGGAGGAGGAGGAGGAGGGGGTTGTGGTGGGGGATTTTCACCTAATAGTTCATCTATGTCAAAGACATCCATGATAACAAAGAACTCTTGCATATATAAAGATATACATGAATTATATACAACTCTATGTCAAAGAAGAATCTATTTTACTAAATTAAAAAAAACATTTATAAATAGTAACATTTCTATGTTGTTGAATGAGATACACATGAAATATATAATATAATATTGAACTTAAAAAAGTATACATGTACATACTATTGAATCTTGAAATATAAAATTTGCGCACAAAACTTAATAAAAACTTTCAATGAAACATCATAAATCTATTATATATTCAATTTAATAAATTCATTTCTTGTAAAATGCATCAACTATTAAAATCAATATAAAATATTTCATACATAAGATCAATAAAGAAGTGAGAAATAAGATGATCCTCCTTCTAGTGTAAGAATATATAGCATGGAAACAATATTACTAAGACAACATAATATTTTGTTAACTTAACTTAAAGTTACTTTGAAAAATGCACGTGTGTGTTTGGATGCTCCATATTTCTAGTGTTTTAGTGTACATGATAATTTATTAGAATTCAATTACATAGTTTTGAGATAATTGCCATCAATTCATATTACATTGATTAGTCTTCAAACAATCTTAAAAAAAAACTAATCTCCCATGACTATAAATGACATACTTAAAACATATTATATTCTAAGTGGTTGTCATGTAAAGACAAAACATCAAAACTTTTGAAGAGTTAAGCATATTTCACCATTAAATTTCTCCCATAATCAAATCTACACAAGATTATAATTTACAAAACCTTCAAAAAATATTATTTCCTATAAATCATTTATTATAAAACTCCGCAATCATTTGTTTTCATATATAATCTTTCTATAAAATTTAAGATATCAATTCATACACAAATTCTCTTACAAAGTTGAATAAGAAATGAAACTCTTACATAAAAATCAACACAACATGCCAACAATTAAAAACAAAATTAACCTTGCAATATTTACTTTTAAAATAATCAATTTCAACAATATTTTACACATGCATTTATAATTATCAACTAGAATATTATTTTGACTAACATTCCAAATAAAATTCCTAACATACTATATGATCCTCATTAATACCCATCCATAATATTTCTTTAACGGATACATCTCCTTCAAATTATCACATCGTAATGCTTTTTATTTTAATAATTGAAAGCTTTAGGGATGCGCTCACGCACAAAGGGGTCCACTATCATACTTGCAAGCACTTAATTATTAAGTCAATGAACAAACTACAACTCAATGAAGCTAAAAAAGTGATGCAAGCCTATTTTTAAATATCCCAATTCCTTTCACTGACCTAATACTTTTAGTGGCAACCATTTTAAAATTTTGTATTAATCAAAGAGAATATTTTAGGGAAAAAATGCAGTGTTGGCACTTTATGAAAATAAAGGTTTTTAAGACTTTGGAGACTTGTTCATCACAATATTTTATTGTTTAATATGCAAAATTTTGAAAGATTTTGATATGTACAGACAAATTAAATTTTTCATATAATTAGAGGTGAAATCAATTTTGAATTCTACCTCAATGATTGAGGGGATCTTACAATTTTGACTTTAAATATAGCTTCATTTATACTCTTTCATAAATAAACTAAAATAGAAGCTATAAATAATTGCTAAATTCTAGCAATATATGTGTATGCAAGCAAGCATAAAAAATCAATAAAGGACTTAAACTATGAATTTCAAACCATTATGCTATGCATAAGTACCACCTTTAGATCGAGTTAAAGGATAATGTATAAAAGATGAAAGACAATAGTATCTCAGAAAGAAAACTCTTGTTGTAGCTAAAGGTTGATGGCTTCAAGATGGATTTGTGACCAAGATAGGATGTAAGGTGCTTAAATTGGCAACATAACATTGCATTACAAGAGTTCTTGAAAATAGCTCATATAATGATTTATTTATAGTCATGAAGGATAGAGGATTAAAGACTAAGATTGTTTTGAGAGATCAATGGAGTAGATTGATTGAAAGGATTGTGTGCATTAGAAGCTTCCAAGTGGCAACTTATGTTTGGTGCACATGAGGAGTTCATGATCCAAGAAATTTTTTAGGAAAAGGTCTTCTTAGGGGCGTATACACCAAGATGTTGTAAAAAAAGGTAGCCAAATGACCAAAAAAAGATAAACACAAGTGCGTTATTGAGAAATTCATTTAACGCATTTGAGGTCTTTTTTGTAGTGATTTTTTCTTACACTATCCTAGGCTTGTTTACACTATCCTAGGTTCATTAGGACTATCCTAGGTTCATTAGGATTGTCCCAAGTTCATTATGGCTTTCTTAGGCTCATTAGGACTTTCTTAGGTTCATTAAGACTGCCCTACATTCATTAGGATCATTTGAGGCTCATTGGGACTATCATATGTTCATTGTGATTGTCCTAGGTTCATTAATTTAATTCGTGTGTTCATTAGGACTATCTCACGTTCTCAAATAGCTTCAACTAATATCTTAAATTAACTATTTTAACAAAAAATAGCTCCTTAACAATTTAATATCATATACAATCGAATATGATTTCAACTTCAAACCTTGTGCACCTTTTAAAACCAAAAGATGTTGTTAAAACCATTCTTCTAATATTAGCTTAATCATAACATAATCTAATAAATCTTCCTCAAAATATCTACCAACTTCAAATCATATATCAAATCTTTTATAATATAAATTGCATTCTAGATATATCAATATACTTCTAAAGATATTCAAAATACTTCTTGGGAATTATATTTTTCAAATCTTTCAGATGTATATATAATTAGCACCCCATTTAGAAAACTCATTATCAATCAACATTATAAATCAAGAATATTTTTTATTTTGTATTAATGAATTATATATTTGGCATATTAGCTTCCTTTATGAACCTATGTAAACCAAACTCCAATTTTAGTAACTTATCTAGCTTTGCTCTAAAATTGTGTCCATAATTGATCCTTTTATACCATCACATGACATAATAGGACCATAATAGGACCTTTATGCCATGACATGGCATAAACCTAAGCCTAAACTTTCATATCTAAAATTTGAAGAGTAATGTTAATTACTTTTAAGGTTATACTAATTTAGTGGTAACTTTTGTATTGCCTAATGAGGATTAAGAACAATTTAGGTACATATGTTCGGTTTTATTTCAATTTCATTTTCGAACGGTTTTGTTTTTCTTTCCATTTCATTTTCGGTTTTTTGTTTGTGTCGATTTCGTTTTGTTAATTATCTAGGTTTGGTTTTGGTTTCTAAATTTGTTGATTACAGTTTAGGGTTAACTGTTCAAAAATATTTTAGATCAAAATCAAGAATTTACAAATATAAAAAATAATTTATTTATATGCTACTATAAAAAAAAACTAAAATAATAAAAAAAAAACTAAATAATACAGAAAAAAAGAAGAAAAATATACAAGAAAATTATGAAATGTGAAAATAGATGACTGAATGTGTACTTGGGATAGTGGTGGAGGCTTGAAGTGGAAACCACAGCACAGGGGCCCGTTTTTTATCTCTTCTTGTCAACTCACTGTCACGGTGAAAATGAAAAATTATCCAAAACAAGGGTAAAATAGAATTTCAAAACGGGGGCCCGTTTTTTAAAAATGGGCCCCCGTTTTGTTTATAAACAGGGACCTGGTTTGTGACAAAACGAGGACGCATTTTATTTAGCTTTGGCACCCCGTGACCTTTCGGCTTGGGAGGCCAAACCATTAATAGGCCCCCGTTTTTTGAAAATGGGGGCTCATTTTGTGGAGCGTGTTTTCCAACACGCAGACTTCCGCGAATTTGTGACTCATTAGCTTGCACATACCCTAGAGCCGACCTACTAAAATTGGTCTTAGGTTATGGTATAAATGTAAGATCTTATTTGTAAGATCGAATGTGAAAAAAAAAAAAAAAAAATTGTGAGAAGGTATATGCGAGATTAAGTAGAGGTATACACGAAGACATCATTTGAAGGTGAAGCTAGGTTTTTGTAGAAGCATATCAGCATTACACCAGTACTGAATCCAGCATATAAAGATGCTATTTTGTACAATACATTCTTATTGGATTTAACCATCCAACTGTAGTCAGTGTGACTCCCATTTTGTGATTGAGCAGTGAGCTCTAGGCTGTTGGCCTTTCTGCATGTGCAGACCCCATTTATATACACTTACTATTTGCAGTAGTATCATCTGATTGTGGGTAAGGTTTCCCACCGTGGTTTTTCCCCTTACAGGGTTTCCACGTACAAATATTGGTGTTATGTGTTGTGGATGACTTTATGTTTATGTTTCATGGATTAATCTTTACCGGTATAGCAATTTATTGATTAACACTGTCTACCGGCATACTTAACTGGTTTACCGGTATTAAGCATTAAGTTGGTTAAATGGTTTTTGGTTTGAATTTATTAGACAACTGATTCACCCCCCCCCCCTCTCAGTTGTCTTCGGGACCTAACAATTGGTATCAGAGCCTAGTCCTCTTTTGCAAAAGTTTAACAACTTGAGGAGATCCAATGTCTACTAATTATTTCAGGAAGGACAGTCCTAAACTTGATGGAACCAACTATGGGATATGGAAGATGATGGAGACACATCTAAATTGCATTGGTAAAGGCATTTGGCAAGTTACAAAGAATGGTTATACTGTTGTTGTAGTTGGTCAAACTGCTCCAACTACCTTATCCAAAGATTAGGAGAATGATTGCAAAGCAAGAGAAGCACTTTTGAGCGCATTATCAGATCAACAAATCATGGGATTATCAGATAGGTCTACTGCTAAAGCTATTTGGGATCATTTGGATACACTAAATGAAGAAGATTCCACAGTCAAGATTGCAAAACTTGAAAGCTTCCGAGTTGGGTATGAACATCTGAAAATGGAAGAAGATGAAAGAATTTCTGCTTTTATGGAAAGAGTAAATGAAATTGTTTTGGGTATTAAATCTTGTGGAGGAACCCTAAGTGAGGATGAAATTGTTTCAAAAATCTTAAGAGGATTGCCACCGAAATATAAAATGAAGGTTACTGCTATAAATGAGTTGAGAACAATGCCTAATACATCAATAACTAGGGATACATTGATTGGAAAACTTTCAACCTTTGAAATTGAGGAATTTGGTCTTGTTGCTACTATAAAGATAGATTTGGCCTTTAAAGCATCAACATCATTTGCTCCATCATTTGACAAATCAGACTGGAAAGCCTTTTATGCAAGAGAACTTGAAGAAACTAGGAAGGAGAATGAAGAGCTTGAAGAACTTGAAGCACTATTTGCAAGGAAAATGCCAAAAGGTCCAGTTGGAAGTAAGTATGAAGGTAAAGCACCCTTTAAATGTTTCAACTGCAATAAGATTGGTCATATGGCTTCGAGATACCCTAATAGACATGCTAGACTAAGAGAAGAAGCTAGAAGAACATACAAGCCTAATCCTGAATATCAAAGATACAGATTTAAGGAGAACAAAGACAAATCTTGTTACATTGCTGATGAAGGTGTGACTGATGATTTTGATGAGGATCCAGCAGACAATGGATGGGTTTTTGTTGCTATAACAGAAGATCAACCAGCACCTACTGCTCAACTGGTAGAACAAGCCCTAGCAACTAAACTTGAAGTAAAGGATGAATGGATCATTGACTCAGGATGCTCATATCATATGATAGGAGACAAAGGTAAATTCTTGAACTTTCAAGAATACAATGGAGGTTTAGTAAGATTTGGAGATGACAAAGCCTGTTCAATCAAAGGTAAGGGTTCAATATCTCTTGATGGTAAGCATAACACTAACAATGTCTACTATGTTGAAGGATTAAAGCATAATCTTTTAATTGTTGGTCAATTAGTTGAGAAGGGATTTCAGTTACAATTTAAAAATGGAAAATGCAAAATCATGAATAGAACTAGTTTGGAAATTGCAACCGGTAATCAAACTAGAGGTAATATCTTTCATTTGAATAATAGTGAAAAGGCATGCTTGATTGCACATATAGATGAAAGTTGGTTATGGCATAAGAGACTATGTCATGTAAACTTTGATTGCATGGTAAAAATCAGTACTTCTAAGGCAGTTAGAGATCTACCTAAAATTGTGAAACCTCGTAATATAATTTGTAAGGAATGTCAATTTGGAAAACAAGTTAGAGCTAGTTTCAAAAGTATTCTAGAAAAATCCAATAATGCTCTTGATTTGATTCACATTGATTTATGTGGTCTAGCTAGAACTAAAAGCTTACAAGGTGATAGATATTTCATGCTAATTATTGATGATTATTCTAGAATGTGTTGGGTTACTTTTCTCAAAGAAAAATCAGAAGCACTTGGAAAGTTCAAACTGTTCAAAGCAATGATTGAGAATGAAACCGGTAAGAAAATCAAATGTTTAAGATCAGATCAAGGAGGAGAATTCACATCTAAGGACTTTAATACATTTTGTGAAGTGAATGGAATTAGAAGACAGTTATCAGCACCTAAACACCACAGCAGAATGGAGTTGTTGAAAGAAAAAATAGAACTATCTTGGATGTAGCAAGAAGTATATTATCTAAAGCAAATCTACCACATGTGTATTGGAAAGAAGTAGTTAGCACTGTTGTCTATACATTCAACAAAGTTCACATCAAAGGTGAAACCGATAAGACCCCTCATGAACTATGGTTTGGTAATACTCCTACTCTTAAGTATTTCTAAATTTTTGGAAGTAAATGTTATATTAGAAGAGATGAGTATATTGGCAAATTTGATCCTAGAAGTGATGAAGGAATATTTCTTGGTTATTCATCTAAGAGCAAGGCATATAGATATTTTAATAAGAGATTGCAGAAAATTGTTGAGAGTACAAATGTAAAGATTGATGAACAATTTAGAGGAACTTCAAGGTATATAGACTTTGAACCGGCAACAGAAATTGTGACAAATGAACCTACACTAAATCCACCGATACAGAATGAAGATCCAGTTACCCCAGTACCATCAGAGGATTCCACAGTAATTGAAGAACAATAGCAAACTAAGACACCCCGGTATGTAAGATTGAATCATTCTGAAGATCAGATAATTGGAAACAAATTTAAAGGAGTTATGACAAGAGGAAGATTGGAAAATGAAGAGGTATGTCTTCTTTCTCAAATTGAACCATCATCTATCAATGAGGCATGTGAAGATAAATTTTTTATTAAAGCTATGGAAGAAGAATTAGGACAAATTGAGAAAAATAATACTTGGACATTAGTTCCCCGGCCTAAAGATAAAAATGTAATTGGAACCAAATGGGTGTTTAGAAACAAACTTAATGAAGATGGTAAGGTTGTCAGAAATAAAGAAAGACTAGTGTGTAAGGCATATTCTCAGAAAGAAGGAGTTGATTACAATGAAACCTTTGCACCAGTAGCTAGAATTGAGGCAATCAGATTATTCTTGGCTTTTGCAGCTCACAAGGACTACAAAGTTTATCAAATGGATATTAAATGTGCATTTTTGAATGGAGATCTTGAAGAGGAAGTATATATTGAACAACCTGATGGATTTTCTTTGACAGATGACAATGATATGGTTTGTAGGTTAAGAAAAACTTTGTATGGATTGAAACAAGCCCCAAGAGCTTGGTATGCAAAGTTGGATAAGTATCTTTAAAGATTGGTTTTACTAAAGGAAATGCAGACAGCAATTTATAGTACAAAATAACTAATGATGACATCTTGATTATAGAAGTATTTGTTGATGATATATGCAATGCCCCACCAGAAACCCTTAAGGAAAAACATCACAATCTATGCAACTAAGGGTGAAATAAATTTTTATTTTTTTTAAAAAGAACAAGTGCTTAAATTAAACCATAGCACATCTAGTAGCATAGTGGAAGTCTAACTCCTGAATTTCCTAAGGGTCACCAATGATTATTACTTCGTAAATTATATTGACACCACAAAAAAACCTACTGTTCAGCTTTATAGGAAAATTAAACGTTTAAGATAAAATTTCCACAATGAAAGAATTCAAAGTACTCCAAAACAATCATTTAAAATATACAAAAGAATTAATTAACTAAAATAGCATGCATTACAAGTTTTCTTTGCTTTACAATATTCGAAAATACATGTTTTCAAAAAAAATTACATCATGAGTTAAAATGTTACAAAATGAAAGTTACATAAAGTTTTGATTCAAGACCTCAAGTTTCCAACTGAATAATGGTTACGAACAAGAGCTGGTACATGAACCACGAACCAAGAACATCAGCGAAGTCCTTCCTCACCTGAAGATACATTCTAGTACATCCAATGGGAAGTGACACTACCACTCGACCAAGTGATCCCGAAATGGAACCACCCCACCATGCTAGGAGATAGTAGAAAACCCTCAAGCAAGAAAAATAAGACAAGTACGAAAGAAATACATGACTCTGCAAACATTCATGTGACTCAACTCACAAACACTAGTGAATCTAAGGAGAAAGTGTCAATGCATAGCTTACGATGGACACCATGGTACAACCTCCTAGGTCCCGGCCCCCATCCTGGGTTATCCTGGTAACCTCTCCTGGCTAACGGCTCCAACTAAGTCTCATGCGGACCCTACCAATCCTTTCATGAAGACAAGGTGGTTAGTTTACCATTCCAGGCCTTCTCGTAGCATTATGAGCCCTGTACAAGCACTACACCTATGCATGAGGCACATTATCTTAATTAATGTTTATTTCACCCATATCAATTTTTAGGTTGTCACTTTTTAACTAACTTCTGACGGGTTATTCTGTCATCCACTTTGGGCATGACCCCCACTCGAAAGCCACTCTCTCATAAGACACTACAGGAAAAGTCTCTCTACAAGAACTCTATGGAGAAATAGACAACCATACCTAATCCTGACAAACCACAGGTGAAGGATACACGATTTACTAACCAAAGGTTGACCATTTGGACAAAACACACAATGGCTCACATCCATAAAGTTATACCTCGACACCTGACCAAGGAAACATAATAACATAGGACACAACGATAATGCAAACAAGAATTGGAATTTAAACTTGACAGAAAACACCATTTACACATGATCCTAACACAGGCAATCTTTCCTTAAAACAGTCAAAATGCATAAACAACTTGCAAATAAAGACTTCCAAAAAATAAGAATCACAACTATATTAATACACTATTTAATA
This sequence comes from Cryptomeria japonica, assembly GCF_030272615.1. Taxonomy (NCBI): domain Eukaryota; kingdom Viridiplantae; phylum Streptophyta; class Pinopsida; order Cupressales; family Cupressaceae; genus Cryptomeria; species Cryptomeria japonica. The sequence continues at coordinate 659,782,981 of NC_081408.1, forward strand.
AGTCGTAAACCTAATGTTTCAACAATAAGCCATTACTCCCACAAACTCTCCTAGAGAAGCAACTAATAATTCTTAATACCTAGGTTCTGAACGCAAGCATAAATTTCTACATAATAAAAAAGTGTGCAATATGTTCTTAAACAAAATTTCACTACTATAGCTATAATGTAATTACACTTAATATTCTATTATTTTCCATTAACTAACCCAAACAATTAATGATACTTCACCATAACTATAACATAAGCCAGATTATAATCATTACTTATAACAAAGACTTTGTAAATAATAATGATCCAAAACTAAAGAAATTCTTAACCTTTTGCAAAGTTGACCCGTATGCAAAACCTCAATGCCCTTCTACCAAATGATAACGCACATTGCTTACGAACCTTATCTCCAATATACTCCCAACTCTATCTCAAAAATCAACTCTCTTTGACACTTCCAAAAGTATCCTCTCTATCTCACTATTCTACTCTATTTTTCTCCTCTATTCTATTCTTCCCTCTATTCTAATTCTTTCCTCTTGAGTCCACCATCCTTCCTTTTATGCAAAAATGAATTGCCCCTTTCTTCCTTCCTCCCACCTCTATTTATCCTAAAATTCCCTATGACTTCTCCATTATTCTATTCTCTCTAATCTCTTTGTCGCTCTTCTACGTTCTTGCTCTTCTCTATCTTGCTACCCACTATCTTCCTATCTTCTTCATTCCATTCTCTAATCCTTCGTTGCATCTCACCTCTTCTTCTCTTCCAACTCAATGGTCTATATATAGGGTTTTCATCTACCCTCTTTCCTACTTTCGGGCTATCTCTCCTAGAGGTGGATTGATTCTAAGTGACACCACTCAAGATCTAATTGCATCATAACAGTCCTAGTCGTATTTGAACACCTATGTGTTCACCATGTAAAGTTCTTCATTAACCATTTCATGACACCACACCACTAAAGTGGTTAAGTCCATATTTATAGTTTATCCATGTGGCTTTTAACTCCAAGACTAAGTCGACTTTACTAAAAATAACTTCCTAAAAATAAGCAAATTAAATAACTGTCTAACACACGTTGATAATGGTGGATATGGGTGGGTTTACATGGGTTGGTAAACCACATTATACTCCAAGTTACTCCCTACTTACCTCCTAACCCTTCATTAATTCCTTCCACCACATACCTTAATGGATATGGTTGCATATAAATTGGTGCCTCAACCATATTTGCTTGTTGACGTGGGGTATGCATATTGCAAAGGGAGGAGGGGCACATATAATAAAAAGGGAGGAGGGTGGTCAGTGGTAATACCGACCCCTCCCTTTATTAAGGGGGGTAGTCGATATTACTATCGGCCACCCTAGCTATTAGTTTAAAAAACTTTATTAAAACTAAACCGCCACCCTATTTATTTAATTTGTTTTATTTTTATATTATATATTTTTTTTTTAATTTATTTTAATTTCCATTTTTTTATTATATGTTTAATATATATATAGTTGATAACCCTTTCACTAATATATATTTTTAAACATTAATCATTATTTAACAAATTAAATATATATGTAAATATATATTTCAGTTCTTCATTAAAGTAATATTTATAATTTTTAAAAATATATTTTTATATATCATAATTACATATTTATATATTTGTATATGATCGATTCATATACATATATATTTATTCTCAAATGATTACATAGACATATACAAAATTCATGAAATAATCATATTTCACGATAATTGTTTATATATATATATATATGATCTATTTCACAGTTATTTAACTACCAAATATATTTAACTTGTATCAATATAACAAAATGATTAATTAAAAATCAATCATTCTATATATATATGGTACGTTATATTATAAACTCTAATTTATTCAACTTCCAAATAATCCTATTAAGATAATCAACATAATTGAACATGACTCCTAATTACCTACACGTATATTTATATGTATATGTTTGAGTCCGAATCTCCATATAAAATACGTATAACTATAGTATAATTTGAAAACCAAACATCGAACATAGTTTCAAGAATTCACCTACTTCTACATGAAGGATGTTAAATCCTAGCATCACTATTTAATTCTCATTATTAACAATTTTTCACCCTTCATAGACAAATAAAACATAACATGCAATAATTAAAATCACTTAAACACACAAACTGAGCAAACATCAAGCAATTTCTCATAAAAGGTCAATCAACAAAATACGAAGGTCAACGACTGATAGGACGACTAACTGACGACACTCACCCGAGTGTAACTGAACAAAATAGGGTCAACTACTATCTCCTCCACTTCCATTAGAAAATATAAGGCACGCTCAAACCCGTGAAGCCAGGTGGAGACGATACCTCGTACCTACCCGATACTTGTACCTGCAATTATCCTGCATCACCGAACCACTCATGCAAATATACAATATAGAAAACATGACATACACACCGATGAAGGAGAATCGCGATGTTCCCTGTCTCACCGAAATGAGTGAAGGAAAATCGTCCCCTTGCATCCAATACATTCGCAAACACACAACATATAATTCCACATTGCATAGATAAAGTAAAGTGTCAGTACATAGCAATAATCCATAAAGTGCTATAAACCACAAGTACTAAAATACTACAAATAAATTACGCATTCCATATCCAGATAAAACATGAAATAATGTCATATAAGTTTGAATAATAAAACATGGTAATGTATCCATTGAAAACAACCAAAATAAAATACGAGTTCCATGAGTTCAAATGAGTAGGGGTACTACAATATAATCTTTGGAGGAGAAGATGGATTATGTAAGGAATTTTCTATTAAAATGCAGCAAGAATTTGAAATGTCTATGATTGGAGAAATAAAATTCTTTTTAGGATTGTAGATTTCACAAACTGATAAAGGTATATTTTTGATTCAATCCAAGTACTTGAAAGAATTACTAAAGAAATTTGGGATGGATAACTCTAAACCGGTAAGCACACCTATGACTACAAATGACAAATTATCTCAAAGGGATGAATCTACACTATTAATCCAACTAGATACAAATCTATGATAGGAGGTTTACTGTATTTGACACAAACCAGGCCTGATATTATGAATGCAGTATGTATTGTTTCTAGATTTCAAAGTAATCCTAGGGAAAATTATTAATCAGTAGTAAAAAGGATTTTCCGATACTTACAAGGCACTGCAAATCTTGGACTATGGTATCCTAGAGATGAAAATTTTGATCTATGTGCATACATAGATGCAAATTGGGCAGGAGATGTGGATGATAGAAAAAGCACCACTGGAGGAGCATTCTTTCTTGGAAAGAGATTAGTTTCTTGGTTGAGTAAGAAACAGAGTTGTTTTTTATCAACAGCATAATCAGAATATGTTGCAGCAGCAACTAACTATACATAGGTACTATGGCTTAAGCAGATGTTGAAAGACATAAGGGTAAAATGCAAAGAACCTATTACTATATATTGTGATAACACTGCAGCAATTGATATATCTAAGAATCTAGTATTACATTCTAAAACAAAACATGTTTCTATCAAACTGAATTTTCTAAGGGAAAAAGTTGAAGAAAAGGAGATAAAACTGGTTTATGTGAATACTAAAGAACAGCTTGCAGATATTTTCACAAAACCTTTGCCTAAGGAGACTTTTGAATATCTCAGAGATCAGCTTGGAGTCATACCTCCGGTAGAGACTTAGACAGTTGATGATTGTCATCAACCGGCAGAATTGAAAGACAAATCTTTTACTCCAGTCTTTGATGAGAAAGCTACTTCTCAGGGGGGAGTAGTTGGTATATTGAATGAGTTGGTATTTTGTGATAATTTCTTTGAACTGATTATTCAGTTTTGTATTGCCTTGGCATTTGATGTCAAAGGGGGAGAGATATCTATGGAAAAACACATGGATAACACATATTATTCTTAGGGGGAGAGACTTTATCCCTTGGGGAGAGATATTATGTATTTTTTATTTCTTGTTATGATCTCTTTGGGAGATTGTTGATTTTTGGTTTTTGGCATTTCTGTTTTGGCACTTTGATGGTTTTTCCATCTTGTGTTGCCATCAATGCCAAAGGGGGAGATTGTTGGTATTTTGGTATGGTTTTGTCATTGATGTCAACACCTACTAGAACACTAGCACTTTGGAGATCCAGCAACATTCACCGGCAAGCAACTATTGCATAGTTACTAGTATATGGTTCATCGGCAGGATATAATATTCACCGGCACTTGGAATGATATGGAAGACACTTGGTAATGTCGAAGACATCATGTGGACACTTTGTTTTGAAGAATTAATCATTGGTATATTCATATTTGCATATTTGCTTTTACCGGCAAATGGGTCCAGGGTTATCTAGGGTTACACCGGCAGGTTTATCTTTTCCAGATCAGCATGGCACGCTATGGAGATGATTTATTATTGTTGTAAATGCATTAAGCCGACATGTTCAATCGGTTATTGCATCGGATATTATATTGTTTGTAAAATGTTTTTATTGTAATAACTTGTAGAGCTGACCTACTAAAATTGGTCTTAGGTTATGGTATAAATGTAAGATCTTATTTGTAAGATCGAATGTGAAAAAAAAAAAGAATTGTGAGAAGGTATATGCAAGATTAAGCAGAGGTATACATGAAGACATCATTTGAAGGTGAAGCTAGGTTTTTGTAGAAGCATATCAGCATTATACGGGTACTGAATCCAGCATATAAAGATGCTATTTTGTACTTGGTACATTCTTATTGGATTTAACCATCCAACTGTAGTCAGTGTGACTCCCATTTTGTGATTGAGCAGTGAGCTCTAGGCTGTTGGCCTTTCTGCATGTGCAGACCCCATTTATGTACACTTACTATCTGCAGTAGTATCATCTGATTGTGGGTAAGGTTTCCCACCGTGGTTTTTCCCCTTACAGGGTTTCCACGTACAAATATTGGTGTTATGTGTTGTGGATGACTTTATGTTTATGTTTCATGCATTAATCTTTACCGATATAGCAATTTACTGATTAACAATGTCTACCGACATACTTAACTGGTTTACCGGTATTAAGCATTAAGTTGGTTAAATGGTTTTTGGTTTGAATTTATTAGACAACTGATTCACCCCCCCCCCCCCCTCTCAGTTGTCTCCAGGACCTAACAACATGAACTTCTTTGTTCAATGCATTAGGAAAAATAGTGAACTAATTCAAAAAAAAATCTGAAAAATATCTATGCCCTAGGTATTGATGCCTTCTTTCTAACAAAAAAAATAAAATTGAGTTTTGATATATATAGAACAAGTTATGTGTTCAAATGTACACCTATATCTAAATTATAATTAATCGGACTTCAAAACTAAATAAAATAAAAAATATTCAACATATCACTATCAAACCAACTACATGCCCCGAGTATTTATGTTACAAACCAAAATTCAAAAGAATTAAGTTGTTATCATTTATAGAAAAAAAAAAAAAAAGTTATGCGTTTTAGGATGCACATTACTCTTAAAAAATGTTGTTTGCTATAAAAAAAACTACTTTTCAAGGGAGATGGAAAAACCAATAAAAAATTATTCAAAAAAAATGAAAAAATATATTTAAAATCTACAAACAAGATGTTACAAATCACTAGTTTACATCATCTTTAAATTCTTAACGGTTTAAAAGTTATAGGTGTTAGAAAGTGAAGGTTTTTTTCAAAATGTACATCTAAGTGTCAAAGTTGGTCAAAATGTGGGAACCATTATTGTGAGTTCACCCCTGTACACCTAGACAAAGGAAGACCAGTCGAACCCACCTCCACCTCAGTAGGGGATGGGGTCACCTCAAAAGACCAAGCTAAGTAGAACCCTTGAAAAGGATGATAGGGAAGGAACCCGAGAAAGCAAACGCCATGAGGGCTAACACCCACCGATTGTGAAGGAGGATAAATCCCACCAAAATCACAGCTGGAAAGCCCACTTAAAAAGTAGGACACCATGAATCAAAAAGATTTGAAAATGCAGCCACCAAACAAGGGAGGCAACCACAGATCGCCCAACTTCTATAGATCCTAGATATGTGAAGTGTGTTGTTGTTGAGGCAATGAAAACAATTTTGGTATTCCAAATTGTGTTACATTTGTGGATTGTCTTTTTCCTTCTTCTTCCTTCGACAGTGAGCCTTTTCTAGGAAGTGAGCCCTCTTGTAGTGAGTATTCTAGTAGTGAGCCACCCTTTGTAAAAATCACATTAATTGATGTCATGCCTTAATTGATGTTATATATTGAGAACTAACATTCTCTATGATTTTTCACGTCCTATCTGATGTTCATTGTGTGATTTCTTTTGTGTATGTGCTTTCATGTTATATCTACATTAAATAATTTTGTTGGTTATTCCGGATGTGCGAAAGTATTGAAGAAAAAGTTTAAGTTGTCAACTGATTCACCCCCCCTCTCAGTTGCTCAGATATTTAACAAAATGTGTGAGGCATCACACCATGTCAACGCACCTTCCCCATCATTCCAAAATAACTCCTATAATTCCATACACTACCACATAGACCAAAATATTATAGGTCAACTCCAATTGATAAAATAGTTAAGGCACGCCAACTTAACTTACTCAAATTATAATGCAAACCACCAAAAACACTTGAATATGATTAGCCTAACATCACTTGATATCAACAAATCTAAATCATCGAACCACATCACCAAAATACCTAAAGGAAGAGGAATGCAACACATTCATGTATACTATCATTTTATCATTGTACAAACTTGGACTCAGATCGACATCTCCAATAGTAGACCAAATGAGAATATGAGAACAAGAATATATCATGCATTTTCATTCACCAACATCATACTCCAACCACAAGAACTAATGAAACACATGCGCCATAATGCAGACCAAAATATGAACAAATTCTAACAGACTATTCATCAGAATAGTCACACTTAACCAATGCCAATTGTTGGCCACTAACATCATCTCCAAATCTCTAGAATAGCTATATTACAATTTGATATACCATCTGAAGTGACTACAATCAATCTCCAACCATCTGCATGACCTCTAAACTAATCCACTATTAAACTACACTACTCCATATCACATCCGAAAGCAAAGATATCAACAAGTTACCTATCTGGATCAACAAGTTTGACATCAATGAAATCAAAAACTCATATTTGCAACAGTACATGCAAGAAATTGAATGTAGTAAAACCTACAAGTTAGCAATACAATATAATAAAATATTGCTTTCAAATTTATAATTACTCAGTCTTAATCCATTAATCACTATAATTTATGCTCCTTCCTTATCACTATTCTAATTGTATTGTGTATTTGATTATGATAATTAATGATCAATCCTAATTCATGACTCAATCATATGAAACACAAAATTAAATATTATATCTTTGAACATTTATAACATGGTTGTACTTTTTATTTTATATTACTTAATTGAATCTAATAATGACTCTAAAAATTCATCCAACACGACAGTAGATTTTGGAAAGTCAAATACTCTAAACCTTAGAGTAGATAAACTTGATGATGATGGTTTTAAGATTTAGAATTATAGTACAATTTAATGTTCAATTAGGTTTAAGGTTAGTGTTCAATTTGTGTTATTTTTTATAAGTGTACTTGAGTGCAATTGAGGTTTGGGTTTAGAGTTAACCTTCAATTTGGCTTAGTCTTAGGGTTCAATTTTTTCTAGTATTAGGTTTAAGGTTTAATCTACTTTCAAATTTATGTTGGATTGAATTATATTAGTTTAAAAATATGTAATGAGGACATATTAATTAGAAATGAAATCACTTGATAAGACACTAATTAGGGTTGTCATTTAATTAAAAAATCATTACAATAGGGTTAATATAAGACTCAATTCAAGAAATAGGACATTAAAGTTGAATTTGATTGAGCATTAAAGTTAGGTTTCAATCCGATTTAATGTGTAATTTGGTTTAGGGTTAAGGTTAGGCTTCAATTTGGTTCAACGTTTGATTTGGTTTTTAAGGTGATTATTTCTATAGTTTCAATAGGACTCTCTATGACCTAAAGATTCGGGTTTAATTTGATTTAGGGTTTGGGCTCAATTGATTAACTTCTTTCCAGACACATGTCCTCCAGCATGTCGCCTTGGAATTGCCCTCGTCGCATATGTCTTCTAAAATTATATTCTTGACTATTACACCATGCCAGTCTGAATCGATAATCCTACTAAAATCCACCCATGTATTGTTACGATTCAACACAATCAAATCTTCATGTTGTTTGACTCCCCAATTTATAAGGAAATCTACAGCCATATTAGATTCTCAATAAATATGCTTGACTGAGAAGTTATCCATCTTATTCGTCATTGGGGTGATTATATTGGTTGTTTTCTTTATTTTGCAATTACAAACATTCCTAGTTTTAATTCAGGAGTCACTTTCAATGTCAATGGTTTTTTTCTTCAACAACTTTAAACCTTCATACAATTTTCTAGCTCAGTGTTTCAACTTCAATCTTTCATTGAGAGGTCATACACATACACACGTACATATCCTTCAAAAATTCATTGGATATGATCATTAAAAAAATTATAGAAATTAGAAAATGATGCTTGATCTATTACATAAGGAGTGCATTTCCCAATTTACTATTCTGTAGCAAGAATCCACTTCTCACTCTCACTTCTATGAGAATTGGTACATTTAACATACATATCTTAATTACACATGTTTCAATTAAAGAAATGTAAACATCATAAAGATAATCATTAATAATATTTGAAAAGATAAGAGAAACATACAATACATTTCAATTGATAAAATGAACTTCATAAAATCAAACATATTAAAAAATATATTAAACATCTATAATTCTTAGATTTGACTTCACCAATCACCAGCCATTCTTTAAAAAAAATAATCCATGACATGACACTCGATTACAAGAATTTATGAAAAATATTTGTTATAATTATTACATCACAAATAGTATTTCGAAAACAGGATCATCCTACAAATTAGTCCTTATTTTGCTGAACACTATAAAACATACACAACGTGATTTAGAAAAAGAACGAGTCACACAAACAAAAATCACTTATAGCAACAGAGCATAAAGATTTTGATGTCTCAATGCACTTATTTTGAATCAGTTTGATATAAAGTACAAGTCAAACGAACTAAAAGTATGTGCATGTAAAATATAAGTTAATATTGGATTCTTTGAAGACCCCATGGAGTGTCTTTGTGGCCCAGGGCTACCATTGACTGTACGAATGAATCCAATATAAAGTAACGGACATAGAATTTATGTTCCTTGAACATGTACAGTTTTCCGCTGAAAGAAAATAACCAGATCGCTACAGGAAGAATGAAGACCATAAGCCATACAAGTATTGCAAGCCATAGACACTTGGGTGCCACAACCAAATGAATTGCTGCACCAAATGTGAATGCAAGTGATACCAAAGCTATCCATAATGCGTTAAAACTGAAGCCTGTAAGCAAGGGATCTTCTGTTCCGTTGCCCACAAGTGCATAGAAGAGGAGAACGGCTGATGCGATAGAGAAACACAATGCCAAAGTGTCAGATATCACAAACACTTTGAAGATTTTAGCATGAATCAGTGCGGGAGTTGGGTCTTGAGATTGAAGGCCTCCTGGCAGAGTAAAAGCAACTGTGAAAGCTACCGTTGCAATTAGCACTGCATTTATTGATATAATTTCAGTTTTCCACTTTGATTTTTCAAAAATAGATGGAAGATGTTTTGTTTCTTCATCTTTGAACACCATCTTTCGAGTCGCGCCACATCTGAGGAGATAGTTTCTAATCTGCAGCAACATCTGTTACTTTCAATTTCACATCTTGCACTAAGTTAAAATAATAAAAAATAATTTTCTGCTACTAGATAAAAATTTTAAGAGCTTATGATTTGGATAGACCACTCACCCCAATAAATAGCTGTGGATCTTCCTCTATCTTTTGTATGGCAAAGTCTAAGGCCGTATGTCCCTCCTTGTCAGCACAGTCAACCAAGTCCTTTTCCATGACGGAGGAAATTATAGTTTTGAGACTATATCCAACCCTGTAAAATATTTTTGATGCATTCATCACAGCCAGATGAAGAGCATTTTGGCCATCATTGTCTACCATTTCGATGCAAAGATTGTTGTGTTGTAATATCCTTTCCACTAAATATGCATTTCCTTCTTTCGCTGCTATATGAAGTGCTGTTTGCCCATTTTTGTCCACTTTGCAACATAACTCTCCATCATTTTTCAAGAGTATTGCTCCAATCTGACTAATCTTCTTCAATTTCATATGTGAAACTGGAAGTAATGCTGGAATTAATGCAGCTATGTGGAGTGCTGTTCGACCATGCTCATCTGCAATTTTAACAATTCCAGGTCTCTGCAAAAGTTTTTCAGTTACATCTGCATATTTGGAAAAGTTAGTGACATGATAAAACTAACATTTTCTACCTTAAAAATATAAACCTAAAAATTGTCAAAAAAAAATTAAAACTCCAGTGAAAAACTCCAATTAGTTGGAGTTTCTCAGGTTTAACAGTTAGGTATATCGATATTTCTCATCACACTCTTAAATCGTTCATCAAGCTCCGAAACAAAACTAACAGAATTAAAATATTTTTTAAATCATTAAAATAATTAAAATTAATACATTTGAAGTTCATATTATTAAAATTTAAAAAATTATTTTGAAAAGATATATAAACTTTTATTTATTTTTTTAAGATAAAAGGATTGATGGATATCTATTTTGTTAAATTTATTTACTAACCTTGTTTACAATTGACACATTTAAAACCATTTAACTTTACCATCGTTGCAGATCATAGGAAGAAAGAGTGGAAAGGGGATTCTAGACAAAAACCTAAAAGTTAATCTATATAAATGATGTTTCATTAGCACAATGCTTAAAATATGGTACAATGCAGGCAAAGAGAAAGGGCAAGATACCTTTTTGTTGTCTAAAGACGGCACGATGAAGAGGTGTTTGGCCATTGGTTCTGGTGTAGCCCTCATCAGGCATAAAATTCAACAATTTACTAACAATGGTAGTATGCCCTTCCTTCGTGGCCTTGAAAAGAGCAGTTTCACCATGGCAATTCTTAACCTGCACCAAACTATAGTCTTCCTTCAATAGAAGGTCCACCATACTCTCATGTCCTCCCCGTGTTGCATCGTGAAGGGCCATGTTTCCCTCTTTATTAACATGTCTAATAATTAATTCCCATGACGAAGTCCACAAGGCCAACCCACTTCACTATTTCTTTGAATATTTCAACTAACTTTTGATGGCAATTGTGCTAACAATAGAATTACATGAACTTTCAAATGATAGAACAAGAGGAAATAATGATAGGAAGTTTAGGTAATAAATAGAGATTAGTCAAACCAACAATCTTACATTAATTGTGATAGGAAATAGAATTTGGGTTTCATACAAAACATAAAAACAATGCATAGAATTAATATCAACTCTGCACTACTCATAATGATTTCTAACACATTACAAAATTTCTTCGATCCCCTATAGGACTGGTCTACAATGGTTACATCACACTTCAAAACATTCAAACATCGCCTTGACCTTTCTTCCTGCACACCCGATGGACCTGTCTCTCATATTCCCTTGTCAAGCATCTCTTTTTTGTCCAATCCCCTATTGTACTTTGACAAAAAACCTCTGAAAACCAAGCAGTCCCCCTTATGTAGGTCAAGTAGTTAATTAATAATTGGTTAACTACCAACCTTCACCTTGCAACAGTCAATCAACTTAGCTACTATCGGTTAGTTTGTCTTCTTGTCTCTATTGTGGCAAGAAGTCTGTAATTTACAAATAGTGACAATAATTTTATTAGAAAATCTGTAACTACTACACACATGTGATAGTAAGTTTAAAACATACCAAAATAAGGGGTACAAAGCCTTCTTATTCAACCAAAACAAAACTAAAGAAGCAAACCGAAATAGAGAGAAGAAATACTGAAGAAAAGAGAGGGAGGAAGATGCCTTGCATCAGATTCCCTAGGTAGAAAAGAAATCTTGAGCTCCTACTCATGAGATCTGCAATAGTATAACCCAACTTAGTGATATCTGGTTCAAGAAGAATCCTCCAAAGGGTGATATTGCCACTTGACCAAATACTTGAAATATTCTCATGTCCAGGTCTTCTTTAATAATTTTCTATCAAGAATGCATTCTATTGTCAGAGGAATGGATGTGGTTCCCTATTGCACCTGGATGAAAGGTGACTCAACCTCTTTGACATCTTCATCCCCATCTCCTTTTTAAGGATATAGGTCTACCACATTAAAGATAGGAGAGATGCCCAAATTTGAAGGTAGAGCTATTTCATATGCATTGGCAAAAAAAATCTGAGAGCTTTACAAGGACCAACTTTATTCATTTTGAGTTTGTTATATACACCAATAGGAAACCTCTCTTTTCTAAGGTGATCCAAGAAAAGGTCTCCAACCTAAAAAACGAAGTTCCCTTCGCTTCTTATCAGCGTGTTGCTTGTACTAATGATTGTGCCCTTCAATATTCATCTTCACCTCTTCATGGAGATCATGGATGACTTTGGCAAAGTCTTCTCCCATAGCACTATGATTTTCCATATTACCAAGGTCTCTTAATTAAAATACCCCTCTTGGATTCAAACCATATACAACATAGAATGGATTAAATCCAATTCTCCTATTAGGAGAATTATTATATGTAAATTCAGCCTATGCCAAAGTGAGATCCTAATTTCCTGGTGTGTTTCTAGCAATGCACCTTAGTATGTTACCAAGACTCCTATTGACAAACTCTGACTAACCATGCATTTGGGAGTGGTAAGAAGAACTGAAACTTAGATTTGTGCCCAATTTCTTCTATAGGGTCCTCCAAAAATGACCCACAAATTTAGTCTCCCTATCAGATATTATACATTTTGAAATTTCATGTAATCTTACTACTTCTTTAAAGAATAAATTTATAATGTTAATGGCATCACTAGTTTTCTTACAAGGTATGAAATGCACCATTTTTTAAAATCTAACCACTACAACAAAAATGGAATCATCTTTGAGTACGAGGAAAACCCAACGCAAATTCCATACTCACTGAGTCCCAAGGCCGAGTTGGAACTGGTAATGGTTGATATAATCTAGTATTTTAGCTCCCGCCCTTAGCATGTTGACAAATTATACACCTTTCTACATATCTCTTAACATCTACTTGCATCTTAGGTCAATAGTAATGAGTGCTTGACTACAAATAAATTTTGTCCTATCCAAAGTGACCAGCAAGATTGCCACAATGTTTCGCCTTCAACAAATTATCTCTCATGGAACCTCTAGGGATGCATAACCAGTTTCCTTTGAGCAACAAACCCTCTTGTATCATATAGTCCACCCATGGTTGTTAATTCCTACAAATAGGATCTCTACAAGCTTCAAATGCTTCTCTAAAATCTACATCCTCTACATACAAATCCTTTAAGGTTTCAAAACCCACAAGTTATTAGTTTGCATTTCATTTAATAATTTTTTTTCTAATCAAATCATCAATAACCTTATTCATTTGTCCACTTTTATGCTTCAATACAAAGTTAAAGCTTTAGAGATACTCTACCCATTTCACATGTCTTTGATTCAACTTGTGTTGGTTGTTTGTAAATTGTAAAGCATGATTATCTGTATAGACAATTAACTCCTCAGGGAGTAAATAATCTTCCAAAAGGAACTTAGCCTTCGACTTTTCTTCCTACACACCTGATCGACCTATCTCCCATATTCCCTTGTCTGGATTCTCTTTTTTATTTGGTCCTCTATTGTACTTTGACAACAACCCCCCAAAAACCAAGCAGTCCCTCTTATGTAGGTCGAGCAGTCGTTTGATATCTAATTAGCTACGAACCTTCACCTTGCAACAGTCGGTCAACTTAGCTACTGTCGATCTATTTCTCTTCCTACCTTTGTTGTGGAAAGAAGTCTATAGGTTAAGCATAGTGACAATAACTTTATTACAAAATGTGCAACTGCTACACACATGCAAGAATAAGTTTAAAACATACCAAAATAGGAGGCACAAAGCGTGCTTATTCAACAAAAATAAAACTAAAGAAGCAAACCAAAATAGAGAGATAAATACTGAAGAAAGGAGAGGGAGTGAGATGCCCTTGCATCAACTTTGTGATGAAGCCCACATGGCCATTAGAGGTAGCTATGTGCAATATCGTGTTGTTCTGAGGGCTAACCCCTTGAAGAATTTGATTGTTGAATATTATTTAGTATTTCCTCCACTTTCATAGTTTTATTTTTTTAGTTTTATTTGGAATGATTATGCAATAAAAATTGTTTTAGTTTTTTGCTTTATTTCCAATAATATGATTTATAATATTTAGACATATCTAAGACCTCTATATAATGAGGCTATTCTACTTCAATGTCATTAGTCTGATCCTTGATCAGTTGATCAAGAACCTCTTGTAATCTCTTGAAACAATAGAATATTATTTGTGCTCCAATTTTATATTTCTTTCATTTGGTATTAGAGAAAATTTGAGAAAGTGTTTTTGGGTTCATGAATTTGAAGAAGAAAGAGAATGTGGGTTGAAGAACTAGTTAGAGGACTAAAGAAATTACTAAATCTAGCCATAGCTGAAGACAAGAGAAGCAATCCATAGGAAGCCACCAAAGGAGATTGATAAAGATCACAAATATTTTTTGCAATATTTTTCTTGTTAGGTAAGCCACCCAAGTTGAAAGGGTGAAATATTTTTGAAGCCAAAATTGTAAAGCCTACATTCAATGTGGAAGCCACCTCCTCAAAGAGGTGAAGTCGATCCTCAAAAGAGGCCATAATAGCCAAAGATATCTAGCATAATCTACCAAGTTTAAAACTACCTCTAAAAAGGTGAAGCCCTTTATTTATAAGGTTTTTCAAGGAGAAAAAAATAAAGCTATCACTACCAAGGTTGAAATAAAAGGAAGACTACAGATAATAAAAAGGTTGATATGTACAAAGGTGATCACAAATATTGTAAAAATCACAGAATTTATTCAAATCCACCAACATAAAGTTGTGTGAGGAATTTATATCGTAGCCTTAGAAAAGTCCATAGTTTTTTGTGAAAATATTTAAAGACCTCTATAGAAAGAGAGATAGAATGCACACCTAAAGGAGTAATAACCAGGTAAAATGGAATAAAAAGGAAATCACCTCATCGTGGTAGAAGAGAAGCCAACACAAGTCAGAACAAGAAATGAAATCAGCCATAGAATATATGAAGAGAAGATCTGAAGATCATATATCATTATTTTTATGTTAAAGCCATTAGTGGCTGAAATTAAAGGGGAGATTGTTGGAATATTATTTAGTAATTCCTCCTAGTTGTAGTTTTATGCATTTAATTTTTTAGCCTTATTTAGATTGACTATGTTGTAAAAACTATTTTAGTTTTTTTCTTTATTTCCAATAATACATGTTTTTCACTATTTGGATGTATCTAAGACCTCTATATAATGATATTCTTGTAATTCATTCTTGATAATTAGTTTGATCCTTGATTAGTTGATCAATAAGCTCTTCTAATCTATTCAATAAATAGAATAGCTTATTTGTGGGATATTCTACTACAACTAAAGCATATAGATTCTATAATCGTGACACAAAGTAATGGATTGTTAGACAACATTCTCTTTTTTATGAAGTCCAAGAGTATGACAGTGGAAAGATTGTGTGCAACAAAATATATCAATAATCATTTGCATGGAAGATAATTGTGTTCTGCCTCTCCCCACAAGCTCAAGTGAAAGTTTAAGCTCCAATTTTAGTCCTCCAAGTTCACCCAATTCTTCTAGTAGCACAAACTTAGGTGAAGATTCACCTTCACCATCACCTCCAGCTTCAACTCCAAGAAAGGTATAGAGTTTGGTTGATATTAATCAGAGAACTACAAATACAACTCTTGTTATTAATCTTGATTTGCTTAGTACAATTGAAGTCAAACCCTCTATGTATGAAGAAGCGGCAAAAGAACCAATATGAGTTAATTCTCTGAATGATGAGATGAATTCCATTCATAAGAATAATACTTGGGAATAAGGTCAACTTCCCAAAGATAAGCAGGTGAGTGGTGTAAAATGGATATATATAAAGTGAAATGTTACGCAAATGATTCAGTGGAACAACATAAGGAAAGATTAGTTGCCAAGATATTTGCACAAACTCCTAGAATGGATTATACAAAGACTTTTGCTCTTGTGGCTAGACTTGATACAATCAAGATTATATTGTCTATTGCAACACAATACAATTGTCTGGTATTTTAGATGGATGTGAAATCAACATTCTTTAATGGTTATATAAATGAGGAAGTTTGTGTGGAATAACCTATGGGTTATGAAGTTTCGGATAAAGAACACTTAGTCTACAAATTGAAGAAATCCCTTTATTGGTTGAAGCAAGCTCTTCATGCTTAGTCTACTAGGATTGACAATTATTTCATGAAGAAAGGATTCAATAGAAGCCACTCAAAGCCTACCTTGTATATCCAACATATTCATAATGATATTCTCATAGTTTGCCTTTATGTTGATGATCTTATTTATATAGGTAACAAAAAAGCTCTCATAGAGAAGTTTCAAGCAAAAAGAAAGAAGAATTCAAAATGTTAGATCTAGAACTCATGCACTATTTTGTTGGTGTGGAGGTAAAACAAACATCAGAACGTATATTTATTTCCCAAACCAAGTATGTAGCTAATTTATTAAAGAAGTTTAGAATGGTGGCATGCAAAGCACCTATAACCTCCATAGCACTTGGTGAAAAATTAACCACAAAGTTTGGTCGATAGCCTCATGTAGCTCACAACCAGTAGACCCAATATTATGTATGTTGTAGACTCAACTTGAGTTCAACAAGATGCTAAAAAAAAAACTTTAAAAAAACTCTAAAAGCCTTGTGCACTAAGAATTGTTTTTGTTCACTAGACTTCTTACATATACTCACTTTTTGGGATCAAGGTGTATATTGTATGTAGTTAAATTTCTCAACTTCTATTTTATGTAATTCTACTAGTTTGTATGCAATATTTTTTAGGACTTGATTTTCTTAGATAGATTTTCATTGATTATCATCCACTTGAGTGAAATATGGATGAAAATTTAATTAAAATATATACTTGTAAGCATTATAGATTAGAGTGTTTGAATTTAAATTTCATATGTGAGATGTTTACATATGTATCTAATTTCCCGAGTTGAAGATGATTTCCTAATAATGTTTAGACTTATTATTTTTAATTTTCCTTATTCAGTGAAGTTATTGATTTTCAATATTGGATGCACATAATACATAACACCTAAGAAATGTATTTAAAATAATACATCTTGAATAAATCCTTTATTTTTACCAACTAATATAATTATGTCACATCTATCTAATATAATAAAATAGAAATTAACTAATCATCTTATATTTTACATATGTAATCAGCAATTAATTATTAGTCGATAGGCTATTTGTGCAAGATTTTGCCCACCAAAGTGTCCGCCTTTTGGTGATCGTTTGTTTTTTAGTACCTTTTTGATAAAGCCCTATTTCTCGATTGATGGAAATATAGGTTCAAGCATGTCCTCTATTGATGAATTGGAATGTGATGTGGAAGTGTCAGCTTTTAGGTGATCATTTATTTTTCAGAAACTTTTTGGCCAAGCCTCATTTCTCGACCAATGAAAAGACATGCATTTGAGTGTGACGTGGAAGTGAAGTGACATACCATGTACCATGTCCTATATGGATGGATTCGGTAGGGACGTGAAGAGCCTATATTTAATGTAGCTAAAGATTTGACTGCTCTAAAGCATGTTTCATGTCCTTGGCCAATGTGTTTGTCACTTCCATCATTGCAAAATGAAGTTCAAAATTAATTTTAGCTTTTCATTCTCTACATTTTCATTGTGTTTGTCGTCAAAAATGAAGTTCACAATTAATTATGGGTTTTCATTGTTTGGATATCCTTTATGCTTCTAGGCTTCTTCTGTGGGTTTCCATTGTGTGCATATTCCTTGTGGTTCTAGGTGAACACACAATACTGGTTCCCACTTTTTGGTACATCCCGATTTTTTCTGAAATCATACTTTTTTTAGAAAATATAATGATTTAAGCTTTAAGAGGTCCCATTTGAAGTAATTAATTAAAGAGAGTTAGATCAAAGGCTCTTAGATCAAAATTTATTGGATAGAACCTCTCTACTACTAAATCCTACTTGCAATGGAATCTCATTTGCATCTATCAAATGCTGATAAAAACCCAAATTTACATTAGCTTTTGGGGATTTCAAATTAATTCATTTAGAAGTTTTTTTTTTTAAGTATTTAGTCCTTATTATAAGCTTTTCAAATAGTATAATTTTTAATATATTTAATTTCATTAATATATTTTTGTATTATTTCTTATAAATGTAGGTTTTTCATCAAACATGAACTTCTTTGTTCAATGCATTGGGAAAAATAGTAAACTAATTCAAAAAAATTCTGAAAAATATTTGTGCCCTAGGTATTGATGTCTTCTTTCTAACAAAAAAAATAAAATTGAGTTTTGATATATATAGAACAAGTTATGTGTTCAAATGTACACCTATATCTATATTATAATTAGTCAGACTTCAAAACTAGATAAAATGAAAAATATTCAACATATCACTATCAAACCAACTGCATGCCCCAGGTATTGATGTTACAAACCAAAATTCAAAAGAATTAAGTTGTTATCATTTATAGAAAAAGAGTTATGCATTTTAGGATGCATATCACTCTTTAAAAATGTTGTTTGCTGTAGAAAACTACTTTTCAAGGGAGATGGAAAAATCAATAAAAATTTATTCAAAAAGATCAAAAAAAAAATATTTAAAATCTACAAAAAAGATGTTACAAATCAAGTTAGTTTACATCATCTTTAAATTCTTAACGGTTTAAAAGTTATAGGTGTCAGAAAGTGAAGGTTTTTTTCAAAATGTTCATCTAAGTGTCAAAGTTGGTCAAAAAGTGGGAACCAATATTGTCAGTTCACCCTTCTCTATTTCTTCTCTGTGTTTGGTTCAAGGGGTGTTACTGGAGAAGCGAGGTAATTATATCTCTTGTCTTAGCTAGACAATTAAGGTAACTCTAACTATGAGTTATCCTATTTATTGGTGATTAAAAGTTCATTGTGTCCGAGTTCTTATTATGTGTTTACGTTTGATTTTGTTTTGGTTGTGTCGAATCTAAAAGTTTGTTGGGTTTCTACTCTAAATATTGTGGTTATAAAATATGATAGAATCTATTGTTTGGGTTTGATTGCCTACATTTTACTCATGTCTTTGTATTACTCTAGCATTTAATAAATTTATGGTTTAAATTGTCTGTGTTTTTAGGGTTTCATTGGACCATTGTTTTACTTATGTTTTTGGGTTATCTATTGATCAATTTAGGGTTTCATTGTGTGCATTTTAGATGTGTATCGGTTACTCTGTCAGTTAATAAATTTAGGGTTTCCATTGTCTTTGATTGTGTGTTTTGTCTCTGCTATTATATCGCTTAATTAATTTAGGGTTTTTGTTGTTCTTATTTTCATTTTGTCTCAGTTATTCTTTCAGTTATTTAGCCTTGGTTGCTCTGCCACAACAAATTTAGGGTTCTCATTGTCTGTGTTTGCATTGTCTGTGTACATTACTATGTGACTTAATTTATTTTAGGGTTAGCAGTGTTTCTACTTTATTCTATCTCTTCATTATTCTATTAGTTAGATAATTAAGAGGTTTCATTGTCCGCATTTCCTTTCTCTTCCTATGTTTGTGTGTCAATTAATTAATTGATGTCTTGTCATTGTCTATGTTTTACATATATATTATTTTAGATGGTTATCGATTATTCAGTCACTTAAAACATTTAGAGATTTCATTGTCTATTTTTGTATGCTCTGTCTGTGCTACTATGTGGGTTATTTAATTTTAGGGTTTTCATTGAATTCATCTTCATTCTATGTATCTATTACTCTATTGATTAGTTGGCTTCAGTTACTCTACCACTTAACAAATTTAGGGATTTCATTCTTTGTGTTTTCATTCTTTGTGTATGTTGCTATATGGCTTGATTGCTTTTAGGGTTTTTGTTGTCTTTGTTGTCATTTTGTGTTTTGGTTTCTTTGTTAATTAGCTTTCATTATCACAATTCTCATTCTCTGCCTAGGTTCCTCTGTCATTTAATTTATTGATGGCTTTTCATTGTCTGTGCTTTTCATATGCATGCATGTGTGTGTGTGTGTGTGTGTGTGTGTGTGTGTGGGGTAGGGGGCTTATAGTGATTAATGATCTGTTGGTGGATGGGTAGTTGGGTTCTTGGGGGGAGATTAGTTTTGAAGTATGACATTCCTTATGCTCAGAAATGTACCTATACCCTTATTTCTAAGGTCCTAAATGGTGATGCTCTTGGTAAGATTGTGGACTCTGATTCTTTTCTTTGGGATGCAAAATAGTGTGATGGTGGCAGGTTGAAGGACTCTTCCACCAAGCAGATTTATTCTCTTCTTAAGCAAGATTATTCTATCTCTATCCGAGGGACCCAGTGCTGGGGTTTTCTTTGCCCTTTTTCTAATTGGTCTTTCTTTTTTGAGTACTTTTGGAAAGTTCCTACGGAGGCAAAAAAACTTTGTTTTAAGT